>NW_011887860.1:129855-165057 GCF_000806365.1 Fopius arisanus
TCGTTATCCGTCAACATGAAAACCTGACTTTATCCGCCATAGTTGTTACCACGTGACAAGAATCCACTGTTCCGCAATTGAATTGATAACGTAAAATTACGTGATGGGTACAATTTGTCGATATCTTTCTTTCGATGAACATTCACAACAATCAATTGAAAAGGAAAAGAAAAACTTATGTTAAATTCCTAAAACAATACTTAGATGTTTCATTGAAGATTAAAACAGACGCGGAAATGACTATTATTCCGAATGGATGTAGAATTCCCAATCTCGATAAAAAATGAGAAAAAAAGCGAAAAATCAGTACATTGTTATATCAATTATATATTGCGAATAACGGTTCGGGAGCGAGTTGCTAATTCATTAGCAAAAAAAACTATATGATATCGAATACAACAGCACATCCTACTTGTTTTTTTATTAATCAATGAAAAAATTTCATGAAGATAGCCGACAAATTTTTGAAAAATTCATTGAAAGAAAAAAATGTTCTCTAATCGATTGCAACTAATCACCTACGATGGATTGTAATTTATTAGCCGGTCATCGTATGCCACTTTTTAACATTTGAGAATTCATTGATTGAGAGTGGTCGCATTTTTGTATATATTTTTCTAGTCATAGAAAAAAATTCTGTCGGCTAACATTATAGTTTTCATAATTAATTAATTAAAAACGGCTTATGAACTCTCAAACGTTAAAAAATGGCATACAATAACCGGCTAACAAATTACAATCCATAGTAGGTGGTGATTTATTAAAAAATCAATTATTTAGAATTTTGTATAATTTACCATGTTATAAAAAATTGATGATTCCCAATAAACTATCAACTCTCAAACAAATTGCAGAATAGATTCAGATTTGACAAATAATTTGCAATCGATAGGATAAAAAAATTTTTTTTTCAATGAATTTTTCAAAAGTTTGTCGGCTATCTTCATGAAATTTTTTCATTAATTAATAAAAAAAAAATCATCAACTAAGTAACGTTAAAAACCGATGTACAATGACCGGCTAACGAATTACAAGCAATTCTGAATGGTAATTTATTTGAAAAAATTGTTTTGTCGGCTAATTGGATACTGCTCTTTAAAACGCTCCATTGATGGTAGCCCTCTTTAGTCGGAACTTATAAGTACATTATCCCATCCCGAGGAGAATATCCAACTCTTGACAAAACATAAAAATTTTTCACATTGGCTTTACAGTGTCGTCAGAATCGTCAGAATCAATGTGGTCGATTGATGTATAGGTATATACGTGTGTATATTTTGTCGTGTATCCACAGCACTCAAGGCGATTATAGAGAAGGCAAAAGTTTATCTAAAAATCACGTTAAAGTTTGAAGTCGATCGCTGCTATGGAGTCATTGGTGAATTATGGAAGTGACGGTGAAAACAGTGACAATTCAGAGGATACAAAGGTAAGAATCATTGAACTTCTTCTGATCACAGTATTGGCAATGTATCGAAAACTTTGAGTCATGACGACGCCTGTATAGAATTGGTCAATCCTCAATTACTAGATGTAGGCATATGACTCGAATGGATTCCTGGGTTATATATGTCCTAATATTTGGATTCTAGTAAAGTTATCAACTTTCTTTGCTATTTCCTCGTTCACTTAATAGATTTTGGAAATAATTATATAATCAGCACCGATTGTTTATTTTGTAAACATTTGCTGCCACTGGTGTGTTAACGCCGTGATTATCAAGACGTTTTTTTTAAAGTTTGTGTGATGTACAATAAGTATCAACAATTCGGTCGAAAATGTATCTCCTCACTTTCTATTTATGACATCATATTCCTGAGAAAAAATCTAAATCTGTCTATCTGTTAAATCAGTGACGAACTATGGAACAACGAAGATTGCATGATATTTTTGCTGTAATAGAGAATATATAAATACATCACGACCAGTCTTCTCTATATGTACTACTCCTTTATATCGAAGTAACGATGAGATTTTGATGAAAATTGATATACAGCGACTTTAATGCAAAAATGGCTCAGTTGAATTTTTAAAAGCCCGGATGGGCCAGAATAATAGTTATTAATTTTCTTATTTTTCAACGATTAACAGTGAGTCTTATGGCAGTTCATGGTTTCTTCTTAGTTTTGAAAATTCCAACGATGAGTTTTTCATGAACATTTTCGAGCTATATTTACAGATGTGAAAGAACATTTTGCACCTTGAAGAATTTCGATTCATGGGCTATAAATGTCGAAAATAATGAATTAAGTGTGAAATCAAGGGATGTGGCAACAACGCTACTGAGGTTAGGTGAATTCTCATTAGAGAAACACAACATATACAGGGAAACACATCACACAAGCGTGCAAGTCGTTGAGCAATGGTGTCAAGCCAAACTACCACGCTAATCAAAGTCATTAGTACTCTAGCTTGACTCACGCTGTACCGGGAGTACTACCTTAACGACATAGAATAAAGCCTAACAATGATTTATCGAACTCCGCCGTGCGGTGGCAGTGCGTACACGGTGTGAGTGATATCTCAATAAAATATCACCCCCGGGTACTTAGCCGACAAAAGTCAGTAATTCGAAAAACGCACTTATGTACTCGATTGTACATCGTTAGTACATGATTGTACCTATAAAATTCTTGTTTGTACATCAACTGATTTATTTAAAAAAATTAATCAAATTTCGGCATGATCTTAGCCGACAACAAATTAAAAATTGATCAATAAAACCAAATTAGGGGTGTTTTCCGAAGGAAATCGTTTGTACATTACGAATTTCATGTTTTCGTCGTTTGTACATTGATTGTTAATGAGTTAAATCCATTTGAAAAATCATGGTTTAAGTTGCGCGTCCCTATATCATCGATTTCTGCGCTTTGTTCTGTGTTTAAATGGGGTTTTATTGCATTATTCTTTTCTTTACGAGTATAAACATTGAATCTAACAGAAATTGTACTATTGAGATGTGGATTCTCCATCAAACTTTCATTGAAAGAAATATTGCGCGCATCTACGTCATAACAAGACAGGTGAGGGAGGCCGCGGTGAGAGGGCACAATTCATTTTTAGCCACCATGTTCATTTCGGAATGCAGTGGAGAGTCATTTTTGGAATTGAGTATTATTGAAAAGCATTATTGGGGAATGTCCGTACATTCGAATTAATCGTATTGAAATGCATTCACTATAATTTTGAGGAAATGATAGTTTGATTTTGCTTCAATTGGGAGTAAAATCTTTCTCCTTTATGAATCCCACAGATGGAGCTCAATTTTTCAATTTGTTCCTAATTTATAAACATTTGAAAAAAGCCATAAGCCTCCATTTTACCGCACTGCCCCCTACATACATTAACGAGTAGCAGTGATAGGATCTGCGAAAACCCATTTAGACACAGAACAATGCGCAAAAGTCCATAATATAGGGACGCGCAACTTAGACCATGATTTTTCAAATGGATTTAACTCATTAACAATCAATGTACAAACGACGAAAATATTAAATTCGTAATGTACAAACGATTTCCTTCGGAAAACACCCCTAATTTGGTTTTATTGATCAATTTTTAATTTGTTGTCGGATAAGATCATGCCGGAATTTAATTAATTTTTTAAATTAATTATTGATGTACAAAAGAAAATTTTATAGGTTCAATCATGTACTAACGATGTACAATCGAGTACATAATTGCGTTTTTCGAATTACTGACTTTTGTCGGGTAAGTACCCGGGGGTGACGTCTTGTGGCCCCTGGTATTTTACCATTTGCCGAACATTTTGAAAACGACAATTAGTTTTGGGTAGATTGAAGGATTTCAAACAAATACTGAATAGTAATAGAACTAGCAAAACATAGCAATTTAATGCGAAAAACATTTCTTTTATTTGGCGCTAAAATATGAAATTTAACGATGAAAAAATCGATTGTAATCAATTATCATTTTAACTCGTTGCTTAATCGATGTGAGGTTGAACAAAACAAAAATTTTTCTTAAAATCCTCAATAGAGGTAGACCGTGTAATAATTTCTTTAGAATTTTATGGATTTTCATGCCATCGAAACAATAAAGATTCGAAAACGACCGACGCTTTATTGATTGAGCCAGGTCAAAAGAGAAGGGAAAACGATTCCACACATCGCACTACACATTCTCTATGAATTATTTGAGTGAGGACAAAAATGAATTATATTTTGATGCAAGTGAAATCGCTATTCCGACGATTTTTTCGACAAAAAAAGAAAAAAAGCAATGTCTTCTAAACGAATGATCCGATCCAGCGTCTATCTTCAATAGAAAATATTGTACTCAAAAGAGAAAGCTTTCTGACGAATTTCAAGTTGATAGGCTGATTTTCGAGAATCAGAGAGCGTGCACATCGAATTATATTGAAAAACATCAAAATCGAAATATCTCGAAAAATTTGTGGAAAGACATATCTATTCTCAATGATTTTTATGGGGCATTCTCTGAAAAAACGAACCTGAATAAAATTTTGAAATTTGGATTTGCTAATTTTTTTGTGGGTAATAGTAAGTAATGAGAGAAGCATTCATTAATTTTTTCACAGATTTTCTCTGAACCGTTCAATCAAATCAAAGCTTACCACTTTTATTTGACCAGGGGTAATTTTTTAGTTGAGAAGAGATATGAGTGGGTAAAAAATTCAAGAAAATTAAAAATTTTGTCAGATATTAGGTAAAAGTTGAGGTTAACTCTGTTTCCAGATTCAGCTTGATCGGTCAACCCGTTTTTGAGAAATCGTGATTTGTTTATAAATCGTTTTTTCAATCTTTTTTTTTTGGCTCATGATTGGCTCCATGGGAATCAGTTAAAAATTGGAAAGTGAGCCTTGAAATAAATGATAGTTATTGTCATTCTTACATTTTTGAAAAGAAATTGCTGTTCATCGCCTCACTCGCACAAAAATCGAGCTATTACCTTCAAATTTGGACGAGATTGTCCTTTCATTACTACAACGGATGGTCTTGAAAATGGGCTTAATTAAAAAATGACTGCCTTCCCCACCGCAAATCAAGTCGCGAACAAGAATGCAACGTATCTGTTAAAACTGGCAACAACGGGCTGGACATATAATCCGTGCATAAAACAACCGGAGCTACAATAATTCTAATCTGAGTTCGGTGGCATTGAGGAGGCTAATCCGACCATCCGCGTATTTAAATCTAATGTAATCTAGATTAACAATATAAAATTTGAACAGAAAATCACGTTCGACGGTTGGTCCATCCCGGCCTTAAATGAATAAAAATTACTCATGGATTATGCCGATAATAAAAGGGGGGGGGGGGGATTCGCTGAGCTAAAGGTATTAACTCGCCACTAAGGGCTCAAGCCTTTCCTACAATCTACGATAATTTGCAGTCCTATATACACTTAAAAATTGACAAAGGCCCTTCTATCTGGAAGATAGAGAAAATCTCTAGTGCGCGTTTACTAAACAATTAGCAATCATGACGCATTATAAATCGCCAGTGAAAAACTTGTACCTTTGGCCGTGTTTCGTCAACGGAATGGGAATGAAGCCGATTCATTGATTTGTTTTCCATAATTAATTCTAGGCGAAAAAGTAAAAGAAACGAAAATTAACAAATCGTTAATGATCTCTTTTGTGCCATGTTACTTTGCAGTATATGAGGAATTTAGTATTAGGTTTGTATTCTATTGGGAATTACCTGATGATGTTTGGTTTTGCAGACGCCTCGGACGAGAGATGAAATCACAGAAAGTCGAGCCAGCGACGTGAACTATGACCCAGTACGAATGGACATGAGTGAGGTATGGAAATGATGCATGAAATAATATGAATTAATCTTTTCCAGTCCTTGTACTCATTAAGGACAGGACTAGAGCGGAAGTAATATTCTACACCGGTGGAGTAGGGTTGAGGGAAGAGTACTAGGAAATTCACGAAGTTAATGGTGGTGACGAGGTCATGTTTTTTTTGTCTTGTTACGAATTGACTCTCATTCGGGCATGTCTTTTTTTAGTATAGTTTCACTGACATTTTATAGATAAAACATAAAGTAGCTAGCCGATTTTTGCAACTCAAATCTCTAAAACAGCGACCCGATTATTTGTGATCACTTCATTTTTGATAAAAGTTTTTTCAAATTCGTCTCAACTCTACATAATTGTTTGCCGACATGTAGTAACATTTGACACGTTCGAATTAGAGAAGCTGATACAAATGGGAATCATTAGGGGAAAACCTATAATCCATCGCTAGAATTTGTATTTCATTCTCGCCCATTCTTATCATCGCCTCGGCAGTTGAGGAATAATGTAGTGTCGAGTAATAATGATGGGCGGAGTTAAACGTCTTCGTATTTCAATCCGGATTCAGCTGTTGGAGTTAAATTTGTGTCAACGACGGTACGTTGTAATTCAGTTATTGACTGCGAAATCGTAAGTCGACCTTTGTTCCTAGCTCTTCAACTTTTTATCAAGAAAATCCTGAAGGGCTTCACACATTGTATGATTATGCAATGCGATTGTAACATTTCACGATTTAATCCACACGCTAGATTAGGTGCTTTCGGGAAGTTGCAATGCTCCTTTTTTATGAGAAATAGGCAGCCCAGACTGTGAACTCTTTGGCATTTTGGGTGGGTGACACTATTATCGACCTACTCGTTTTGTTCTCCATGAAATTTTCATACATCAACAGGTGTATATATAAGGTGTGTACATTTCCGTTTATCTACTAGATTTGGAACGGCAGCGGAACATGAATTCATACTTAAAATCATGTGCCACCACCAATTAATTGCGAGCAGCAGTTCTACACTGTTCAAAAGTTTTACCGAAATTTTGCGACAAGTGCCTACTTCATTAAGACTTATAGCCATTTTTCTTCAAATTCATGACAACTGTGAATTTGGGTTGAATTATTTGATGAAAAAATAATACAAGACCACGGTGAAATAACAAAATCGTGATCTATTGGATTATGGATAGGAATTAGTAAATAATAAAAACTAATTAGGTTTAGACTTTAACGTTTTTTTAAACGCACTCAGAAGGTATATCTTTCTCCTATGACCTCTGCAACCCCACTGACTCATAGCAATCAAAGTTTTCACGCTCTGGACCCATTTGACATCAGGTCCATGTTCATTCATCTCTCTCTATTTTAGTTTATATGAACTATTCCCCTTATCCTGATGCTGCTCTAATAAAAATTATAAAATAATAATAGGAGCCAAAACAGCTAATATAATATAAATAAAACAGCTAAAACATACCAAGCACTCTCAATATAATCCTTTTCTGATTTTATTATGTTTATGCAGACATTGATAGAAGGTCGCGTTTCAGTTCTCCTGATAGAAGGTATGTCAATGCCGTACCATAAAAGATTGAATGCAGGAAAGAACAAACTGATATTTTGCCTTTTTAATTTGTACTGGAATTTTCTCCTTTTATTAATTCTTTCTTTTAATGTTACTACTCATTATCAGTGAGATATAAACATGACCAATCAACTGACGTATTTATAAATGAATTCATATACGCCATCAATATTTCAAAGTGGATACCCAAAGTGTATATTGTCATTTGTACTTACCATTACCACTCTCAACAGTGGTTACTAGAGGAAAGAGACCGAGTTGTCTTCATCGTTTAACTCGAATTCATCGTCTGATTTATGACTCATTAATTCGGTGCATTTAGTAATTCACCTGTTCTATTTTAATTTGAAGAGGTATGTGACATTTCGTTGTGTTCTTGGATGGGTAAATCGCAAACAATTTAATAATCCTACAAATTCTGAATCTTACAGGTTTTTCATTTTGTTTTAGCATTAGAATAGACAATTTTTCGTGAATATACTATCAACAAATGACGCATTATCATGGATAGACAGACCGTAATTACTTTCTGTTCTTTGCAATTGGTGGAAACTCAGGTGGAAATTCTCATTTTGGAAATATCTTCTCGGCTTTCCGTCTTCTAATCTTATTCCTCGGGTAACACTTCAGATGGTAAATTCCTAGAGGCTGTGAAAGTTGACAGAGAAAAAAAGGGCAGATGGGGAATTAAAACCTTTTGGATGACTGAGGGGCCCGCTCAGGACTGCTTTACGGCGTATCATGATATCCCCGTATTTTACTATCAACGCTCTCACCAGCTAATCTACTCGGATAAATAATAAGGAGCCTTATATAGTTCGGATGCATTTGTGACCGGATGTTTGAGCTCACGTAATTAGCAACCCTCGTTTTCGCCTTGGGCAGTTAACTCCTCACTCATTACCACTTCATCGCCCTTTTATCGAGATATACTATTTTTAGATCCCGCGAAATGAATACAATATTTTGGCTAACCACAATTAGCTGATCTGGTTCTACTTAACGAGAACTCTCGCTGGCTGCAAGAAACCGTGCAATCCGAAGATATTGGTTGACCCGTATGCTACTCACATTCATCATTATCAATTAGACAAAACCAACATGATCTCGTAAAAACGTGCGGAAAATGCCCTTTATCACTGAAAAATCGAAAATATATGTATATATGAAATGGAATTATATCAATAAGTAAATGGGACATCTCGCCATTTCGTGAGAGAATATTAACACGTAGCTTCTGTTGGTAATACATGAATTCAATATCTACGCAACTTCGGCAAAACGTCAATGCTGTTGCGAGGGCCATTCCTCAAGCTCTACCCCCAAGCCCTAACGAAGCATCATAGGTGAGTAGAGGAAGCCAATACGAAGGTAACACTAACAAAAAGAAAAGATCCTTAAGGGCCGCATGGCCCGTATCTATCGAACGTAATCTTTTGTTCCAATTCTATCTAGATAGCCTGAAACATATGGTTACACGTCAAAATCTTACACATCAATATATCACACGACAAAATATCACAGGATAAGAATAAGGGAAGTTTGTACAGGTTTCCCCATGTTGTGACGTCACAGGAATCGTTCGAAAGGATTGTGGATTAGGTAGGGAGGGGAATAGGATAATTCTCGATACAATTTTTACAAGAAAAATATACTGAAAAAAATGGATAGTCCAGACTGGGATTTGAATCCGGCACCTCCTAACTGAGCTATCCGGCTCCTAGCCATTTTTTCATGTCAGAGTTGTTGTACTTATCGAGTTCCACCGTCTTTCTTACGGCAATCATTTTTCAGAAAAACAGCCGAATTTTGATAGCATTCCACATCTTATGACGTCACGGACAATGGTTAAATAAGAGATAATATGACGTGTGATATTTTTTACAATTATATTTCGACGTGATACCGAATCATATAAAAAGTTCGTATCGAATTTGTGTTGCAGGCACCACTCCAATGGTTATAAAAAGATAATGAAAAAAAAAGAGGAAAAATTATTAATAATAATTAATAAATCTAAATCGCGATAATGATTGCAAAGGATCTACTAAGTTTACAAAAAAATAAAAAATACGCAGCTTACCACTGCTCTCCACTGGTATGAGTGACAGCTAGACGCAATGGTAACCTGCGTATTTTTATAATTTTTTTTTTTGTAAACTTGGTAAATTATTTTCAATCAATATCGCCATTTAGCGCCTTTTAATAATTTTTTCTCTTTTTTTAATATTTTTTTATAAGCATCCGAGTAATTCCCGCAACATAAATTTGATTTCAAATTCTAATATTTTTTAGACTAACAAGATAGAATTTAAACAAAAGATGACGTTCGATAGATATGGCCCATTCGGACGTTAAATGAAAAGAAAGAGTTTCGAAAGGTTAAGAGCAAAAAAAATGCATTTGAGGCCCGAATGGACCATCTATCGAACTCGATCTTTTGTTTAAATTCTATCTTGTTAGCTTAAAATATATTAGAATTTGGGATCAAATTTATATTGCGGAAACCACTCGGATAGTTATAGAACAAAGATAATGGAAAAAAAAGGTGTTTTTTTCTTATATTCCGGCCCTTTTTTTCCCTCTTTTTTAGCTAATTGGCCCTATCCCACCCTATGCATGTGGTTGTGGATCCTACACTGTACCGTATTCACTCTCCTCTAGAACATGGGAGTGACATCGGAAACCACAGGAAAAACCAATCAGGCCGTTGCTGGCTAGATGCCACTGAGCTACCCCCTAAATCGCGAAATTGATTGAAAGGTATTTACCAAATTTACAAAAAAATAATGAAATATATGCACCTTATTATTACGTCTAGCTGTCATTCAATCCAGTGGAGAACAATCGTAAGCTGTTTATTTTTTTAGTATTTTTTGTGAACTTGGTAGATCCCTTTCGATCATGATCGCTCTTTAGCGCCCTTTAATCATTCTTCGTTCTTTTTTTTTAATTATTTTTTTATAACCATTCGGGTAGTGCCTGCAGCATAAATTTGATCCCGAATTTTGATATATTTTAGGCTAACCAGACAAAATTTAACCAAAAGATCAACGTCCATAGATATTCTATGCGGTCTTTAAATTTGTATTAACCAATGTGTCCATTTGGGGAATCTCTTGAGGCTATTCTGTATACTTTCCCATTTTCAGATGTACATACAATGTCACTCATCGAATATTCCTAATTTTCTAATAGAGGTCATTCACCATGTTTATTACTTTTAGCATTCGTTTGGTTCACTCCATCGGTAATCCAAAATCTGTTTGATTGATTCAGACAAATTATTCGGTGAGCACGATTGAATTTTTTCTCGCAAAACAAAAACGGTTCTCGAGTGATTTTACATTTATAAAAGCTTAAGGTTGTTGTCGCGAGAGAGTTAGGCTTAAAATTTACTACGCTCCGGGTTGATCTTCTGCTAAGCGGAGAATCCGAGTTAGAATATAAACTTTTGCAGGTATATAGTTCCACTCGACTCACGCACACAAGTATCTACCATGCATGGATACATGTACACACAGCTAACGCTAAATGGTGCCGATCGTGGCAACCGCGCCCAGCGTATCTCTGTTTTCATGTGTCTCTCTTTCTCACTCAATGTATTTATTTTATTTATAAATCGTCCCTTTGATTCGTCATTGACTATTCCAAATAGATTCGCGCCACTCGAGCAAAAAACGTTGTTGTCGCGTCGCGCGCAACAAACCCATGCGCTCCGCCCACTGGGAGAAATAATGCTACTTTGAAAATTTATTGCTCTACTACGAAACTGACGATCACTTTCTTTTTTTTTCAGTATATTGGTGGTCACTATTTCTACGTTCTGTGTTAATTTCATCAAAAAATGTCGAGTGGTTTTTTTTTTAAATAAAAATGGTGGAATGTATTTGAACCCATGTTAATTCAAAAAATCATATCTCAGCTCAGAAACTGACGATTGGTTTTTTGTTGTGCTCATTTTGGAGGGAATTCTAAGAGCTATCTATAGCGAAAATTTTAAAAAAATCTGCCGAAAAAAAACGGGTTTACACGACAACAACCTTAATAAAATCCTCCACTGCCGACCATTTCATTAAGGATAAAAAAATATATGTCCATTGAGTTGAATCCAACTGATCGAGTCGTACACAATTATTCGTATACGTGCTCCCAGTGTTAAATATTGAACACTTCCATAATTTTGTGATGCATATAAAAGCCTTCCTACTTTTCCATTTTTGCTTAGTAATGCGTGGTCCTCGCAACATCAAAGAAGATTATTTCACAGAATATTAATTTATCAATAATTTCTTTTCTCTCGTATACCCTTTCGGGTCTTTACGGTTAGTTGGTTCCCTTCCCACCCCCCGAACCCCCTGTACCGCATTTGCTTGAAGGGAGGGAAAAACCTCATCTGAGGGAAAAAACCTGCCCAGGTACAGTCGTCCTTTTGACAGGACTACCGCTCGGCAGTGGAACCGTGAGATCAGAGCGCTATAAATTTTTGACCGCCGGTGCCCGGGATCGAACCCGGATCTCTGGCATGCTAGTCTAGCACTCTAACCGCACGGCCACTACCGTCGGTTAATTTATCAATATTAACATCCTGTTTATAAAGTGACACTTTCTTCGACTTATCTCTCCTCTTTCCACGAATTGTACGCGGGAAGAGAAATCCACCAAAAATTTCCAGATAAAAAAATATAAAAAGTGATGAACTTGAGAAATCGCTGAATGTCTCAGATTTATTTTTTTCAATTTCTATGCAACTGCTGGAGAATGATTCCTTGGTTGGGATGATGTGAATTTTTCCGTAATTTTCACTGAATATTTCTCTTCACGTGAAAAAATTTCCCCAGCTGGAGGGAGATTAATTGCCGGTCGATATAACCAACTCGCATGCGTCACAATGGATTTTTTCACACTTGAAATTTCATGATTAATTTTTTTATTTTTTTATTGTTCTGGCAATTCTTAATTTTCAGTTTCAAATGGCACTTAAGAACCATAAAAATGTTGAAACAACGAGTAATAATTTCTCTGAATTTTCAATCTATAAAAAATTCAATTGTATTTAATGTCGGTTTTTCATGACGAGCTTGAAAAATCAAGCTTTCATTGAAAATTAAATAACCGTTTATCGTAAACAAGCCAATTCCTAAATTTTCAAGATAAATGAGGAATTTAGTGATGGTTTTTAATTTGAATTGCATTCAAGCTCGTACAATTGGGAATTCAGATGACTTTGTTGCTGAAATTTTTAAGGAAATGGTTAACAGTGTAGTACCTGAAGTTCTTTGAAGAGTTCATCTATATTTATATATTGCAACGTGATTCGTTACAACGTGCAATGCCATTGTTTATTATAATATAAATTGTTTGTGTTTGATATACCTGTTTGATATAAATGAGTGTTTTACCTATAGTTTTAATCGCTGAATTTTTACATATTTGATGTGATGAAAATGGCACATACGTAATGCTGATTTGATAAATTAGAGTTAATTTATTTCTTTTAAAAAATGTACACAAGAAAACTGGTTGAGAATTTATATTGAATTTTTAATTGCGGTCGCCTTATTACGAATACATTTAAACTTATTAATAATGAAAGTCCCTTCCTATAGGGTCACTATTATCTATAAGAATTTGCGTTGCCATTCACATTAGCTAAGTACTTCAAAACAAAATCTGAAAACACTCTTTTGTAATCTAACTTGATTTAAAAGTTTAAACCCTCTGAGGGTTTTCTCCTGATATAGTCCTGAAATATGAATACGTATTATAAAATCGAATATGTAAATCTGAAAATGTCTAAGTAGGAAATATAGCCCTCCTTTGATTTCTGTCAATCTCCGATGATGAAATTATTAATGCGGTAGCAAAACCACACTAACGAAAATGAGGGTTTCTTTTTAGAATCTAGTTATAGTAATAAATTGTCCAACTTTGATTCTGGAAGTTTAATCTCTTTATTTTCTCGTTGTTATTATTGTTTTTGAAATTGGTTTAATGAGGTTATTTCTCATTTCCTTAGGACAGCAATAATAATAATTCTACGGAAGATTCGGAAAGTGAAAGAGGCAGAAGCCCACAAAAATTCCATGAGTCTGGTAGGATGGACAGGAGGAGGCAATCTCCAGAGCAGAGGTATGATGGTTATTTCCTCTTTTTTCATTCGGAAATAGTTAGGTGATTAAATATAAACATAATGCAAGCGAATAACTTATCAATAACATTTTCCTCCAAACTAATTGACTCTCTATGCAAATTGCTAACGGTTAGCTGTATGCAGATAGTTTATACGAATGCCTGCAAACCGAAAGTCCGTATTATGCTTTTTGACGAACGAGAAGAAAGTAAGTGCTTTCTACTCGTAAGTGCGAAGTACTCACCTTCCTCTGGTTCATCAGCGAGCAAAGAATAATAAACTTTCCGTGCACGGGGTGTGAAAAGTCATATATTTTCTAGTAAAAAAAAATCCGAATTTTTAGAAAAAGATATTTTTATCTAGAATCTCAACTTGTTTTCATTTTATGTCTTTTCAGGCATAGGCCTGGTAAATGTTACGCACAGGTTCTAACCTTGGGCGGGAGATATTATTTTTAATAAAATTGAATCGTTATATTGAGGGTCAAATTCTATAGATTACAGAAAGACCTGACACAGGGAAAAATGCGTTAAGAATTGACACCTCATAATTAACGAAAAAATAACTATTATCTCTTGATTGATTTTCCATACATAAATTTATAAAAACTGAACTTCTGGACTTTTATAAGGCTTGCTTGTAAAAACTGTACAATAATTAATAAATAGTCTGGTTCACCGTTGGGGGGGATAAGCTATTTCGAAAACAATGTTGCGGCAGGTACGGGAAAATGTCAGGGTACTCACTCTACTTCTGGGGTAACACGGGGCTCTTCTCGTCTTCTGGAGTCTCTCCAGTTTCCCCTCCATAATGATTGCTGAGGGTCTTTGGACGAGATGTCGTGAGGGGAGCGGCATCCATCACGGCATCCATCCCGGCGATATCTCTGAGTTCTTCGGGGTGTGAGGGCGAGGAGAGGACAAGAATTTTTGCGTCATACCTAGATGAATAGATCGATTTTATTCCGCCCATTACGGAAAGAAAGTGGCATATTCTATCCCTCAGATTCCTGCGGTTCTTGAGGATCCTCAGGATAACATAACCCACATCGCTCCCGTCATTTACGAATAAAAATCGAACTTTTCCGTGTAGTGATGGCGCAATGAACAATGTGCAACGGCTTCACCTCGGGTTGGTAATTAACACGCGGATGAGAATGCCCTGCTTTCCTCACGTGGGGCGCAATATACTATTCTGATGAATTTAATTAGGTTAGGTATGATAACGTGTCTATCTTTTTGTCCGAAAATAGAGGCAAATTATAATTTTTTTTACCTTTTTTTATCATTTACCTTGGCAAGAAGTGACTCGTACAGTGTCGCAATCTGTACTTTAAGGATATCCAAGTACTTTTGTGAAAATAGCAACTGTTTTCCCATTAAATTTTAGCTTTGTCCACAATTTCATTACTTTTTTACCTTTCCGAATTTTTTTATGTTTAAATAAATTTTTTCAGTAATTTATCAAAGAAATATTGTTATTTAATGATCTTTAATGATCGCATGGCAACGTTATACATGTATAACCTACCGGGGATGGATGCTTTTTGGATAACTAGGGTTTTATACGTTTTTTGTAATATACATTATATTACATTTGTGGGACTTGAAAAGCATGTACCTTGCGTAAAATACATGTACATGATGTCAAAATAGTATATTTCGTAACAAGTGCAGAGAAGTGATTCTTCTGGTGTGGGAAGTGCTATAAAACTCCCGCATGCCAAAAATCAATTTTATGCACTTGTTACGAAACATACTATTTCTTCGCAATCGTGATGAAAGTGTATGAAGTATAATATATACTATATTACATATGTAACATTTCAAAAGCATAATGTAAGATACATATCTTACATTATATACATTTATATAATGTATAAATTGTATTATTGTTACTAAACATAAAATACCCGGTAATTTACGAGTTAAGAGCATATAATTTCCATTCAGATATTTTACCTCAAGTACTTTACATATAAACTCTTGTGAGTAAAATACAATTTACGCGTAAAATACCTACTAATTTATCAGAAGTATTTAACGTTCCCAAACCTAGGTAGGTAACACCAACTCCAGCTAGTTAGGAGTCTCTCAAACAGACTGTTGCCAAACATAAAAAATGTGCGGATTCAAATCATCCAATATGGCCGTCAGCCAAATGTAGAGATTTCCCTCCAACTTTTCTTCATTCTCCGTTATGAAATTCTTTTTTTTCCATGTCTTCCAGAAAACTAGAGAATCTAAGAAATAAAGTCATATGTGATTAATGGTACGAAAAAAAAACGTTCTAAGTTGCCCAACGGTGGGATTGAAAATGCAAGTGTGGTGCTCTTATGAAAACTGCATGGTGAATTTTGTTTTTCCAGAATTTTTTTCTAGAAAAAATGTTTGGAAGCTCTCCTTGAAATTGTACCCAAAGTGAAGATTGAATCTTGTTTTATATTGTCTGAAAGGGATTTTACTCAGAAAAAATTATCGCTATAGTACTTGGATATTCTTAAGGAGTTGTTGTCGATATTTTCTTAATTTTCATGTTTTTTATGAAATTGTATCAAATGTGCCTCAGAAATTTGTCAAAAAAAAAAACAAGATATAAAACTAGTAATTTTTGGTCCCTTAGTCCGTGAAGCAATGTTTCACGATCGCTGCGAGATTGTAAAACCCTGGTCTACGCGCTCACTGACAAAAATAGTATATTTCTCACCTAGGGAGGTAAAGTAAAGAAGGCTTGCCCACGTACAGAATTAACGCCCGCGTCGAAGGCGAGAGTGGTAAGCATGTGGGTAGGCCTTCTTTATTTTACCTTCCGTGGTGAGAAGTGTGTACTTTGCTCCCGCTGGGGAGAGAATATTTTTCGTCACTCGGCTGTTTAGAACTTTTCTGACGATGGTGAGGTTAAAGTCCGAGGTGAGACCAAGGAATGCAAACACAATCGGCATAAAAGTTCTTAACGGCCTTGTGACGAAACATACTATTTTATGGATGGGTAGATGTACGCAAATAGTAAGGTACCACAACTCTCGCCAGCAGTTAGCATCAACCAAGGCAAGGTATAAGTGGTGCCAGGCGAACTCTACAGGCTCGTGCTTCTCATTTTCCGCCGCTTCTTCTTCTTTTCTCATCGTCTGCGCGGTTAGTTTTCTCTTCTGGGTACCCCCGCGGCGGTGGGTTTCTTCCCGCGACGAAACCTCCTATCTTCGGCAGTCCACCCCCACGACAATTGGGAGTACGGGTAACACTCACTTAACAACACTTAATTGCGCGTGTCCTCTACAGATCCTTGTCTAGACTGCAGTCTCTTTATCCTTTGGTAAACCAGGCCCCTTAGGGGCGAGGCACCTTGCTGGGCACGTATTCGGCAGATACCTCCTGGGCACTCCACGGTGTCCTCCGCTAATTCCCGTCCCGTTGCCTTGGATGGATTTATTATGTTAAGTCTATTATCGGGATTCTATTTTACATTTACGCGGTGTATTTGTTATATTTTCCCCATCTCGACCTTCCAATTTTTACTCATTTACATTCCCATTACGGATTTCATACAATTCTCTTATATTTGATGGTCTTTAATCATATTCTCATTTTTTGTACGGGTAATAAATTTCGGGATTGATCAAACTGCTAAACAATGACCGATAAATTTTCCGGTGATACCACAGATGTTGCTAAACAATGAAAAACAGTTTACCATGGAATTTTAATTTGAGATAATTAGAGAAAGCTCACAGATCAGTGGCATCTGTAGGTATTATTCCGAAAAAGAGCCTGTCGCGAAAGGCAAAAACCCAAAGGTATCTCTGAAATTATCTCGTTTAATATCATATGTGTGTAATTTGGCGCAAGCCCTCGGGATTTCGATAGTACAAACGCCAGTTTACGACAGTATACCTAAATACTGAAAAGATCAATAAAATCATTTCGCGGCTTATTCATAATAATGAGAAAAAATGACCATAAGTTATGTAAGAAAATGCAAGAAAATACATCAATTCAAAGTATTTTGGTCTTTATAATTTTGGTATTTTCTGAATACTATCTAATTCTAAATAATAATAACTGTGATATTTAGTATCTAAATAGATATTTTTAAAACAAGTTCGTCAATCATTGGTGCATTAGTTTTTGGCAGTGCACTTATACTCGTTCGCTTTTCCATGTTGAAGTATGCAGGTAAATGATAGTTAGATACTGGTATATGACATTTTGGGATTAGTACACTGTACTATCACGATTATTCCCAAGATCATCGCTCACATATGTACCAACGACTTAATTTTAATTGTCCGTTGAACGGTGCCGTGAAGGGAAATGTTTGGGAACATAACCAAAGATTATTTCAAGAAATAATAACATTTTTTCTAACATCTCATTTCTCATGTAATCTCTCAGAAACTTTAGTGGGTAATCAGCATTTATACCTCCTCCAATTCTTGATGCTGAAAATTGAGGCAAATCCTGATTGTTTGCCCATAACTTGTAGAAACGGACTCTAATTGTGCCTGAACCTAGTTGCAATAAATGAAGTCATCCCTTCAAGACATAAAATTTGTCAGTTTTCATGCTCGGATAGATTTACGGATTTTCCCCCTCTCCTTCTTTTCTCGAAGTAGTTCAACGTGTGGTGAGGTACTATCCTCACCAGCGCTTAGCATTATCTACGCGGAGAGAAATATTCAAGAAAACTTACGGAACGCTTCACGTAATCCGCAAGCGAGAATGATTTTTACGGAACTTCTATAGAATTCGGGTCCGTCATTAAGACAGTACGAATTGTTGTCCAATTTTTTTGCAAACTAGAAAGTCTAACTGGGATTTTACGAATCATTAGGTTCAAGAATTTTTAGGTACCATTTCGTAAATTTTTTGTGCTTTTCAGGTCATTTTTATTGAATTTTTCTCTCCGTGCATGGTTCAAGATGGGAACTTTCAAGCACCATAATATGATTTCTCTCTTCACGTTATTTATTATCTAATAGGGTGCGGCTGAATTTTGTTTTTAATTTCGCTAAGTTGTGTTATTAATTGTTAATTTAATTCAGTTTCGCAGAAAAAATCATTGGACGACTTATATATACTGATCACCCTTCAGTCTTTCATAACTTGACGATACTCTTTTGGAGTGATCAAAACAAATCTGTTATATTTTTTTCTCTTATTCCTAAACCGACCAAAACATCTACGTAGTAAGAGGCCATTATTGAAGAAGTTGACATGCTCTCTTTCCTTTTTCACGAAAGGGTACTTGCACGTTTGGGTTGACGTATGCCCTTCCCTTCTCAGCGATTATCAGCGAAGAGTGAGTTGATATGCTTGATCTTAAGAAATGTGAAGGGCTTGAAGGTCACTAGAAGTGGAAAGTGGGTGAACGGTAAGCGAAAGGTATATAATGGCGTGATAGGAAAAACGTTTTCGTCAATGATGAGAGCCACTTTCCCAGTTTCCTGGGTCTTCCCTTGATGAATGTGGAAGCTGATGTATACGTGGATCTTTTACCACGCTAAAAATCATAGCACCTGGGAGCTGTTTCTATAATATTTAGAACAATTAAATCGTTCATTAAGAAATTTCGTTTGGAAGGATTTAAAAAATTTAAACTATGAATGTTTCAAATACTAGTCCGTATTTTTTAAAGTATTCTGTAGTGCAAAGAAAATATCCACTCCCTATATTGTGCATACCGGCCTGACTTCGTAAAAAACATTATATTGAGCTCCTAATTCTGATTTATAAAGAAGCCGGACGTTGCCTATTCTGCGCTTTTCGTTTCAATTGAAAAATTTTTTTTTAGTCAAAGATTTGATGTCAAAGATTTTTAGAAGACTGATTACATATAGTTTTTAGTACATGCGTTTATGAGACTCTCCCGCGAACCCATCTAACTTGCAATAGAAATCGAAAATTTCCTAAAATAATTTGGCACATTAAGGATCGGCGTTTGTGGCCCTTAGAAACCCCAAATTAAGAACTGTGGATCGTTACCAAATAATCCTTGGTCCCTAACTCTCGTACAAATAATTCTTGTACTCCTTGAGATATTTCTTGACCCATTTACTGTTCGATTTCTAATCGTGATCTTTCAATGACCGACCTGAGTTGTGTCTACGGTAATCCAACTATCCTAGACGCCTTAGAGAAGCTTCAGTCCCCAAAAAGCTTAGATACGCATCCTCCTAGTTTTCTGCACCAAAAGTATTTTAGCATTGTCAATGATAATGTTTCAACATTATCAAACAGTTTCTCGACGGAACCTGGACTCATGGGTAATTCTAAGACTGCTCCGCAAAGTCGGTCCCATCGTGGGAAAACCACATACGTGATTTTCTTCTGATTTAAAGTCCTAAAACTGCTGAAAATGCTTCTCTAATTCATCGACGTAATGAAAATGTCCTCACGATATTGACGATGGAAATCGGACCTTTGTTAGTCCTTCACAAAAAATGATTTCATAAACGCATTGAACTTCTCTACAGTCCCGGACAGTAATATTTCGACCGGCATTAAAGCGCACCTCCCACTACTCACTATTCATCTGAAATTTACCGCAGTGACCTTTGAGACCTCCGCCTTTTTTTAAGGAAATTAACGCATCGAAAACTTCTTCTCCCCCTATAATAATGGCCCCTTATAATCATTCTTTCATCTTCTTCATCTTCACTGAACCGTTCAACTAAAGACCGAAAGAGTTCCTATAAGAGCCAAATAATAATCACAATCTGTGTGGTCAATCCCTGCAGAACGGTAATCCTTTTACAGGCGAACACCAGAACCCCGCACTCCTAGGGATAGCTCCAAGCAAGACAGAGCTGATCGTCTTCATCAGGAAGTACGATCCCGTCGGGAATCAGATGATAGAAGACATGATACGGATATGAAGGATTCAAGAGATCGAAAATCTCGTAGTAATGGTCGTCGATCACGCGATGATGATCGTAGAAGTTCCAAAAATATCTCAAGGGAGGAGTCCCGACGCGACGAACGCGATCGAAGTGACAAAGATCATCATAGAGATCATCACAGAAATGATAGACGAGATAGGAGAAGGGAGAGAAATAGGAGACATTCGAGAAGTGATCGAAAGGACCGATACAGAGATGATAGATCCTCACACCATAAAGACAAGGATAGAGAAAGAGTTAGGTCAAGATCCCGATCAAAGGATAAACCAGTGGCTCCCTTCAGGCCGATGTCATATAGAGAAGAAAAGGGAAGAAGTAAACTAGCACAACTGGAGAAGCTGGGGATCGAGCTGAAAACACCCGATGGCAACTCCGTGACACCTAACCTGGAACACAATTTCTACAACCCCCTGGCCACTGCCACGCAAGGAAAATATGCTGAACAGATACAGAAACGAAAACTTCTTTGGGCAAACAAGGTAATTTTATTAATTTCTCATTGCAATATACAATATGGTAGGCACCTAATTACACGTAGAGTATAATTATGAAATTCAATTTAAAGGATAAGCTTTAGTGAACTCGGGCGAAACCCTAAATCTATTACATTACGAGATCTACTGCGCATTCTCCCTGCGATGAATTTGAATTTTCCTGTTCGAGCTGACAAATAGGGAAATACAAGTACCGAGTCATTTTGCCACGGATGAATTTTATTTATGTGTTATTCTTATTTCACGTATTTAACGAAATTAGCTCCCATTCTGTCTAATTTTTTTCTCATTTTTGATAATATTTTTCACCACTTTGAGCCTGAAAAATGCTGCCTGTCTTTTTGCGACAAATCGATCATTGCAAAAAAATCAGCTGATCAAAAGTGAAACAAATGAAAAACCCCTTGCTGTGCTCATAGAGGTGGACTTTTAACTGGATCGCAGAACTATTGATTCGCCATTTTGATTCTTAGGTAGGCGGCCGGTATTTTTCGACCGAATCAATCATTGAGCAAGAATCGAGTATTGGGAAAAAGTCGACTAATCGAAATTAAAATAAAAGAAAAACTCCTTGCTCTTTTAATATAGATGGATTAGGCAAATGAAGTGTGCTTATGCTTGTCCCCTTCTTCTCTCTCAAGGATTTTTTGGGGTATTCATGTGGCCAGTGAGTTTCCTTTGCCGACTTTTTGGGATTTCCTCGGGAGGGTGCAATTTTATGAAATTACTAATCACATACTTTTTCAGTGCAATTTTCACGAAACTATTATTAAACAGTTGTTTACCTTGTCTTCATATGCTTAGGCGAAGTCTGATGAAGGGCAGGCGCCGACAACAGCTATTGCTGGGACAAACACCTGGGTAGGAACGACCTTCACTCACGACCAGGATGGAAAGATGACGGCGAAATTCAAGAGACTAATGGGAATTAAAGGTGATGCTGCTCCTGCTGCTCAGACGACAGGATCTAAACCAGACATTCTCAAGAAACAAGAAGAAATGTTTAACAACATGGAACAACAGTACGAAGTGGCTAGAGCAACCACTCACACTCAGAGAGGCGTAGGGTTGGGCTATGCAAGTGGGACTTACCAATTTCCACGATAGATATTAATAAGTATTTCATTGATTGATCGAATTCAATTAGTGAACAGTACGAGATAAAAGTTTTCGAAATTTCTGAAAGAATGTTGAAAAGAATGAAAAATCTAATTGAAAAACTTTGTAAAGTCACTCGATGAAAAGAAAGAATGGGAGAAGATAATTTCCGAATTTGTGATGAAAATGAGTATTTCATACTTAATATATAATAATAGTGTCAATCAAATTATTGTTTGGAGGAGAATTGTAGGATAGAAATCGGTAGAATGATGTCATTCGATGGAAATGATGCCACGGAAAAATGTCAGCAAATGTTTGTGTCACTCTGTCCATGAGGCAGCGCTTATCTCATCTGTGAACGCTGTTAAATAGGCGCAATTATGGAAAATTTTGTTAGGCAGTCAGGTGAAAAAGAATTTTCTAGCGCATGCTAAACAGTTACTCTGTTTCTCAAACAGCTTCGTATTCACCAGGAGAGTTTTATTCGATCATGGAACAGGAATAACTATTTCAGTTCTAATAACATGTACAGAATTAGATTGCAAACGGAAAATTTGATGCTAAACATGACGATTTCTCTCTTCCCCATCCTGAAACAAATGATCTTGAAAGCAAAATTGAGGAGAAATGAATTTATACGTGAGCGCGGTTTCCATGCTCCAGTTCTGCTACTCAATAGTAGTTACGTCACCAATGAGTTTATAAAAGATACAAAAAACAAATAAATAAATTAAAGATAATAACATTGAACGTATTCACATTTTTCTCTGCTGTTATAAAATATACCATTTATTTACAGTTTATTTCCTCATCTCTTCATGAATTAATTTCAAAATGATAAAAAATGAAGATTTTCATTTATACACAGATTATTTAATTTGCTGTATTTTTTTTGTTTCCGTTAAGTTCTTTGATAGAAAATGTTGAAATTCAATTTTTGAAAGACGGCAGCCATTTCTGGCCTATGTATAGCTAATCCATTGGAGCACCAATTCCCCACCAGAATTAAATGATTGTACACCTCCTTATTAGCTACTCCAGCCTTCCTGTCCATCAATTGGGACAAGTCTTTTTTCGTTTCAAACCAGTAATTAACTAAATCCTTCAAGTATTTGTGATCTGATCGTGACTCATCATAGATTGGAAGACCAGTGGCTAATTCAAACATTACGACTCCATATGAGTAAGTATCGACTTTTTTCGAAAGTGTTTTGTTCATCAGGAATTCATCCGGAAGATAGGGCCTTGTTCCTTGAATTTTACTGATCTGAAAATAAATGAGTCTTTCAAACCAAAACTAGTCAATCAATAATTTTGTATGCGAATTTCAAGTGGTTTAAGGATAATCAAGTGAGATAGAAGGAATAAAAAATACTGCCAATATTATAAATATTTTTCAATACACTGATGAATTCATTAAGCAACTATTCGCGAGATTTCAGATAATCTAGGAGCAGGTAGACAACATTGATAAATCCTAAACTTACGACTTATGCATGAGGTTAAAAGGAGTATCAATAAGTAGAAAAAATGTAAAAGTCATCTATCTCCCATCTAGCCTTATGTATGAACAGAAACTTAAAATTTCTTGTATGCTGTTACTCTACTCTCAGGCTGTAAAATCTTATACACAAGACAGAATGCGCGGTACAGCGCGCTGAAATTATAGAAATCATGATAGGAAATTTCAAAATTAAGTGAGTCCTGAATTCAAATTTGCAGTCTCAAATGACCGAACCAACGAAGAATAAGCATGACAGGCTTCCAAGATATCGATGGTCTCCATGCTTGTCCTTTTGCTATTTTCGATTTTCCAATTTTATCTAGAAATTATGTAGAACTCTCTGATAGGTAAAAATATGAAGTTGGAGGGCGATGTGTATGTGTGCGGATGGTTAACTTTTAGAAAAGGGTAAAAATAAATGGGTAAATGGATTCTAAAAAATTTGATTTTGTCAGGTCGGAGGTCCTAATGCGGATTGGACTAAATTTCAGCTCGATCAGTCCCGTAGTTGTCGAGATATCGTTCATTGCTTCTGAAAAGTTTTTTGCAAATATCTTAGAAACTATCCAACCAACTTCATTTCTTGTTGCAGTGTGCTGTATAGATTAGTCAGAATATATATATATATGTACATATATATCAGTTCAGGGGGACTCTTCCTACGAAATTTTCAAAATAAACTGAACTCAACTCATAATTGTACGTGGATCTATTCAACATAATTTACCTTCATTGAATCCTCCTGAGATCCCTCCCTAGCGAGTCCAAAGTCTCCAATTCTGGGCTCAAAATTTTTATCCAGTAGAATATTAGCACTCTTAATATCTCCATGAATCAGAGGTTTTTCTCCAATCTCGTGTAAATACTGAAGACCCCTTGCCGTGCCTTTGGCAATCTCATGTCTCTGTAGCCACGTGAGAGGCTGCGAACCGTATTTCAATTGTAATCTATCAGCCACGGATCCATTTGCCATGAATTGATACACGAGACAAGGTGCGTCTCCGCCCATGCTAAAGGCGTAGAGAGACAAAATATTCTCATGAGGACGAGAATTCAGGATAGTTAGCTCCCTTAGTAATTGTTGGAGCTGTTGTATGTAACTGTCATCTGTCTCTGGACCTTTTCTCTCAATTTTTTTAATTGCAACTTCAGTATTCTTCCAAAGTCCTGGAATAAAAATAATGCAGGTTTTTATATTTCATCACTCAGCAGATTTTTGAATCGTTTTGAAATTGGGAAATTTTTCCATCCATAAATATTGGAACGTTACTGACCAAGTACAAAACTTTAGATTTTTACATTTTGTTTTAAGGATAATCCGGCGAGGTAGAGAAATTGAAAAAAAGGAATGGATGTTATGACCACTTGATACTTTAATTAATTTATTAAATAACGATATGGAAAATTTCAAAGTTGCTGCTCATACATATGATTAAACGGGGCATTGACAACTGTCACACTTTTTCTACCTTGTCGGTTAGTAGTCGACATGGTGGGAAATATATTGAGCTTGTTTTTTTTTTTTGATGATCCATTTAACTCCATGCATATAAGTAGTAAGTTTTGGGCTAGTTAATGTTATTCTTCTGCTTCTCGACTATCTGAAATTGTGCAGATCGTTGGTTAGTGAATTCATGAATATTTTTTCAAATGTTCCTGATATTGACCGCTTTTATTAACGCTCTCTGGCCTGAATATCCTTAAAAATCGATTAAGCGGCATATGCTCTTTAGTCAGTTACTTATAAAAAACGGCTCTCACAATAACTGTCTCATTAATAAAGAATTCGCCTTTGATTGAGAGAAAATTGATAAACAATAATCATTTCCTAAATTAGAGGACTATCGAGAATATGCGAAGAATTTGTATGTCTGAAATTACACAAGATAAAAATGACACTTATTATGACAGCAGCAGAATCGTACTTCCGCAAATATGGAATTCTACGAGTCAATAAAATTTCATTATGTAATTTACATAAAATTGGGAACAATAACTGAATTATCACGATAATGAACAATCCCAACGCAAAATATCATGACTTTTTAAATATCTCAGACAATCATCTAACCGTAAAGCGGACTTTAACGTTTCCGCCATCGAATCTCTAAGCAATCAACGGATCAAAAAAATAGTGGATGATCAACAAATAAACATTTTTCACCTCTGAAAACAGTTCCAAATCCTCCTTTTCCTAGTACCCGTTCTGGATTCCACCTGTCCGTAGCACGACTAAGCTCCTCATACGAGATTTGCGGTAGTGTTGTTTCCTTTCCAAAAGAAAATCCATGGCCTTTCAAACACCGAGTTCCAGCGCGGGCAGGAATAGATGAAAGCCTCGATCCAGCTCCGGGAGTCACCACGAGTAAATTATTAGAGTTGCTGGGCACTGCTTGAAGTGGGCTGCATATTTCTGGTTTATTCATAATCTTGACACTATCTCTAATCCCTCTATTTCTTGGGATAAGCATTTTCTCTACAACAGGGATTTGATGAGTGGCGTGATTGAAATTTTGAGTTCCAATCTTCGAGTCTTTCTGCGACTGTTTTTTTCTGCCCAGAACCGCCTGCAAGTTCCCTTGACCTCGTTCAATTAATTTGTGATACTTAGAATGCACGAAGCGTTTGAGGACCAACATGGCACGGTAATGCTGCATTTGAGATAGTAATCCAAATAATTCGGATATCGTGTGATTGTGGTGACCCCAAAGTTCTAAAAGATGGTCCGTCGGGTTTTTCTCCTGTTGGAGGGATGATATTGTGGAACGAGCGTAATTCATCCATGTCCCTGAGTGGGTCAATTATGTTGTATTAGCAGTTGTAAGACGGCAATATTAAATTGGAATAGAAATTGTCAAGTACAATTCGTTAATTGGGTGTACTCGACCCCTAACAAATCAATTGCTTTTTAATGTATTTCTATGTGACGGTCTCCAAATCGGTAAACCGATCTAAACGCAGAAGTGACGTGATTGAGGCAAATTGTAATCACACTTGTATCTCGCCCCATTTCCGCTACAACTGTTGTTGAGTTAACAGATGGCAAATTTTATAGAGTGAATAAATCTGTAGAGATATCACAAATTATACTCCATCGTACCGCCAATGAGCCCATTATTGCTATTGTCTCCGTGCCTGCCAATTTCCACGGTTTTTCAGGTATATCGATGCGAACATTATTTTTAAATCAAAAGCTTTCGCCATGAATCCCTTGAATAATATACCCTGCCCCATCGTGCAAAAAATTGAGAATTCCCATCTATACGAAGTGTTTATTAATTTACCCACGAATGTGGCAGAAGCGCTGAACACACTCAAACAGCTCAGGATCTCTAGGACAGGTGGGGGTGCACGCCTCAGTTTTTGGTCGATTCCTCCAGAATGTAAGTATATAAACCATGATAGATTATATGTATCTGATCCAAAATGATCAATTATTGGAGTAGAATCATAAAAAATCTATGGAACTATATTTTTTATCAGAAAATATTCATGGCAATGATTGGCACGTGCCGAGTGTTCATGGCACGAGTGATCTACGTGTCAGTGAGGGCCACTCGTTTTCACAATGCTAAAGAACAAGTACAGAACCTCGTACAACCGAAAAAAAGATGAGAGAATACTCGAATGAAGCAGGCTTAAGGCAGACCGAGTGAATCTGAGAGAATTGAAGAAGAAAAATGTAAAAATGACAAGGGAGACTCGAAAATTGACAAAGGAAAAGTGGATCGAGGAGAAAAGGATGGAAAAGGAATTTTCTGCCTACATGCGCCGAAAGTGAGCATTCTAACCTCACTTCGTTCAGTTAGAAACGTCACTTTCGCCGCATATCGGCAGAAAAATCGTATGCAACCCTCGGGAGGATAATCAGACAAGCATTTCCCACGTGCATACCACCCTCGCCTTCAGCTCGGGTGATAATTTTGCACGTGGGAAGGACTTGTCTACTTTTCCTCCCTAGGTGAGCAGTATACTATGAACGCGAAGATGTAAATTGAGAAAGAGGAGGGAAAGACTTTGAAGAAGAATAATTCTAGAACATCCGAAATTGGAGTGAGAAAGAAGCAAGAGGAAAAAATTAGCAGTGAATCACCGAAAATTGCTAAACCAATAAAGAAAGAGCTGATTAATAGAACTGAAAATGATGAGGCTGACGTCATAAATATAAACGCTAAAGCAACTGAAGAATAATTAATAACTATCAATAGTGATGATAATAATAATAATCCCCATCATTATTTGTCGTATTACGTAAATTTTATAAATATATTCTATTATTCATATTATTTTTATCTTTTAATAATAATTTGAAACGATTCGGAACTTGAGTGGCAATAACTGGCCCAATCATAATTCGTGTCTCGGTCTCGAGATTGAATCCCTGAAGTAGACGACCCATGTTCATTTTCCTATGGTCTATTATTTTGGGTGGGTTTTTACACGTTTTTCATGTGTGGGTTATTTTTTCCTGGTCTATTTTTTCTGCCTTTGTGGCCTTTTCTTTGTATGACTTATCATATGCAGATTTTGCAAAAGCGAAATTCGAAAATAGATTTCAGATGAACCACCCTGATGCTCACCCAATGCTCTTCCCACATTCGCACCCACGGGCGACTCGCCTCAGATGACCGGTGTTAGATATTTTGACACCTGAGGCCTCACATTCGGAACAGTTCATTTCTATCCTATGAAGATCATATAATTAGGTCATGTGGCCTCTCAAATTACATCACCTGCCACCTTGTGACACTTTACTCTGTCTTTAGCATACCCGCATGTCGAAGCGTGTATACGCGTTTCTTGCGGAACTGCTCGTTAATCGTTTTCTCCAGAACCTTAATCATCTTTTTCTCGTTTCCGCTCAAACAATCAACTTGTGAGCCGCTCAATGTTAGGATTTTTTAAATTGAATTATTATGATCAGCTCAGTGACTTTTTATAAATAAATAATTTCTTTTTTTTTATTTATTTAACTTTAGTGGCGTCTATAAAAAAACCGCGTACAATATGATTTATTGGACCTGCTCATCATCTCACGTAATCCGCTCATTCCCACCGAACCAGACATCTTATGGAACAGAATACCTTTTTGAATCCTTTGAAATAGTTCATGAAGAATAGCCGTGGTGAAGAAAATGAATATATTCGCGATGAGAATTCCAAGGTCTGGCGATGAGAACAGGGCTGGGAAAACCTTGACTCAGCTCACTAAGGCTCGGTGACTTGGGCCCGACCCTGGCTTGATTCATCTTTTCATCTTTCATCTTTTTCATCTGATTCATATTTTTCTGGAGTGTGATTTGAGTGGCGGTGGTTTAAGTGGTTTAAGAGGCTATTGGCGAGACTCATTTGAGCCCTAGCCCAGACTGAGGATCAAAATGCTGAAACCACCAGGGCTCACTTGCCCCTTAGGCAGGTCTCAAAAGTGGAAAGACTCAGAACCATTTGTTGTTCATTTTTCTTATACTTAAGATGAAGCAACGGAAGGGATCCGGTCAGTAATGCATCCCGTCCCAGGAAAACCTGACTAAGCAGTATTGTGGTGATACTCGAGTTGCTCTCCAACGAGAACTGTTTGACAATGGACTAGCAATGAAAATGGACTAGAAAAGAAAACTAGAAATTAATTAGAGTTGAAACAAATAATTAAGAAAACCTTCGCAATTCTCGATAAATCCAAATAGAAATTTATTCTGGGCAGTACATACAAGCTCTGATTGTCGGAAGGAACATCCACTACTCCCGAAATTTATCCTGTCGTACACGAAGGGAAAAACACAGGAAAAATTACGTGACCAATCAAGTAATCGTGGGCTGGAGTGTCATTTCCTTGTTTTTTACTGGAGAACTTGGGAAAAAATGAGAGACAAACAGTAAATTTTATTATTTGTTCTGGAAAATTTACGTGACTGTCATGTAATTTCTTACGAACTTGTAACATTTACCACAGTTGCGGAAAAAATTCTTCCGAGTAATGTAAAAATTATCCAGTTTCTCTTAAATTTTACGTGAGGCACCGTAATTTTTACGTGACCGAATTGAAAAATTTCTAGACAGCGTTGGTGGTACGACTGTTGGTCATACCCGATCGCGAATCATTGTCTAAGTTCGGTTCACGCCACCCGGCAAATTATTATTGTCGGAAGGATAATTAGCATATTATGCCTCTAGGGAGTCAAGTATTTCCTGACGAAATGTGAGTATAATCACATGAGTCAGAAAATACTTTATTTCCGTGAGGCACACGATATTTTATCCTCGTAGGGACTGGAAACTGCGATCTAACCCAGCGAAGCGAGGTCAGAATCGTACTTTCCAGTTCCGGCGGAATTTACGGAACTGAATACCGTAATTTTTCTCCCTCTAAAGGTGACTTTTTATCGACTGAGTGGTAAAATGTTCTAAATGATTTTTTCCGATTCGACATTTTTTCCGATTTTACATTTCGTCCCACGTTTACCTTTCACACATGAATTTTTACTGAACTTTTTACGTCTTTTTTCAGTATTTTTCTCTCCATGTAGGAATAAAAATCTTTTGAATACCGGAAAACTTCGAAACATTAGAAAATTCGGTTCAACAGTTAAACCTCGATAAAAGAAAATCCTCGAAACACAATTAAACCTCGATACAGATAAAACAGAAAACCGTGGAAATACGGATAAATAAAAACCTCGAATTTTAAATAAACCAAAATATAGATTTTCCTCCCCAGCGAGAGCAAAGTACACACTTCCCGCTGCGCGGGAGGGAATTCTGACTTGGCTCCTACGCCAGAGAGAAAAATGATGTTCTCACCACGGAAGGTAAAATAAAGAAGGCTTACCCAGGTGCTTATCACCCTTGCCTTCGGCTCGGGCAATAATTCAGCACGTGGGCAAGCCTTCTTTACTTTACCTCCTTAGGTGAGAAATATACTATTACACATTAAAAATTTACTGTTAATAAATAGTGTAAGTCTCATAAATCGACCCTGGACAACTGAAGCATTCGGTAAATGAGCAATATTTCTTAATTAAAATTATTAATTAAACATTCACGAAAAACTTCCATTACAAGAGCTAGAAGACGACCACCAATGATGCTGGTGAACAGTCAGTTCGGTCTCAATATACACGTGTCGTTAGATAACGCGCTACGTGTAACCAAGTGACAATAGATTTATTCTAAACATTATCTCAGTGTCGTTCGTGTACGATTGGAATGCCTGCCCGTATATCCTGACGCTGGGCGAACCCCCCGTAGTTCTAGCCGATTGAGTAGCTGAAGCATGGTTCCACGGGCGACCTGAGGCTCACGAGGGAAATCAAGCCGAGGAAAAAGGCTTCAAACATCACACCTAACTTAAAGAAAAAATTGACTTTTTAGGCCAGACCTCGTCCTCGTCTTACGTGTTTAAGCGGTCAATATTGCCCGCGCGGGAAGGTGATATGGCTAGGCCTAAAAAAAATCGTTATATTGATAAACGCAGAAAAATTTCCATTTAAGGGACTTCCGCAGTGAGTAAATGGGAATAGAAAGAAATACACGAAAGCGTTGAAATTTCCAGTATATATCTGGATCGGGACTAAAAATATGTAGCCGAAGTCCGAAAACAATGGGCCACATATTTTTTTTTAATTAATTATTTAAGACATGCCATTTGTACAAGCTCTTATGGCACGTAATTTTCAAAAATCAATTAAAAATAATCGACAATCGCCAAAAAATCGATAAACCTGCCGAATCATTCCGTAAACTAATCAAGAAGAGATAAAACGGATTTTTTCCATATGTTACTAAGTGGATTTCGAGTTGTGATTAAAAAATCTATCGTCAATCAGGAAATTTCATCGAAATGACCATCAAACATGGTAACGTTGAGAGGAGGTTGGAGCGCTCCGCGGCGTGGTGGAGGGGGTGGTACGGTAGCGGGACATTCAAATATTCGGGGCTTCCATCAGAATCCACTGGATAGGACAATAAACTCAACAAATATAACCTCTGCAACAAAACAATACCACTCCCACCGCTGTGATATAGGCTATCTTGACTGACAAGCGTACCAACTCCATCTGAATTTTCCCAGTCCTGTTTTTCTAGTCAGCCTTTGGAATTCTTATCAGGCTTATTAATTTTCATTTATTTCATTACATTCATTTTCTCCACTAAAACTATTCATCCACGAATTATTTGCTTCAAATTATTTAATCAAGTTATCGCTCCACCTCAGAATTTTTGACAATTGTTCCACTTTATTCATTGAACTGCTGAAAATAGCGAATCAACACAAAATGATTCTTAAAGGTGATTCTTAATGACGAAAGGATAAAAAAAACGTTTCTAATGTGCCACCTGTTTTGAATGAAGAATCAATATTTATTCTCCGAATTGATGAAACACTTAAAATTCCCACTCGATCGCATGGTCGCCCGCAGCTCGCGAGAAACCCAGTTAGAGGAGCTAACTCGGTTCGGTGGCTAAGGCCTCTTCTCTGAAGCCGAGAACATATTTAAATAGTGTGGGAATTTTGAAACGTTGAAAAAGACCATCAACAGGACTGTCAAAGAACATTTAATTACAAAAATAGTATATTGTGCATCAAGGGCGCAAAGTCATGTTGTTCTGCCCGAGGGGCACATGCTATTTTTCAACATGCCTGCAAAGGGCACTTTGTGTTTTGCTATCTGAAGAGCGGAAGAAAAGTGAATATTTTCCCCCTAGAGTGGAAAGTTGCTCCCAAGGTCGAAAATTTCTCACTGGGAGAGAAGCAAACTGTGTACTTACGTTCCATCTTTCATTTTTCCATTTCAGATCGATTGACGAGATATAAGTTAATATTGTTTACAAAATAATTTCTGTTAAACCACGGATTTTATACTGCAAAATTTTCAGATTCAAAAACAGAGATTTCTGAAATAAAAGCCAAGGAGACATACATATGACCAGAGGGAAACGATATTATAATGTTTATTTATTTTTTCTATTACATGTCCAACTTCAATCTTTCCATTCATGACCATATTCGAACAGAATAATGTATAAAGGGAAGAGTCAAATCACTCGAGTCACCGTACCGTGATGTCTCAGCGAACTTTTGTTTTCTGTTTTCCAATATAAAATATCGGTTTTCCAATACGTTGGTAAACCTTACCTTATTATGGACGATGACGATACGCTGATACCTGTTAATTACGTCACGTACACAATAATAATTTTAACTCATTTAGACGATTCGGATTCTTTCCGTTCCTATTTATGTAGGATAGATATGTCCATTCAAATAAATGTAAACATATGGATTAATAGTCGAGGAAGAAAAGCAAAATAAAACAATGGGTTTTTATTGTTTATATCGTTAGAAAGATTAAGTTCTGGGGTTTGTCAATTCATAAATATTGATTATTTCAGTTAACGATTCAAAGTGGTGTAAGATCAATTATGGAAATTCATTGACACTTCATACAAACTGGCTATGAATATGCAGTAAAAATGATTCGAAAGAAAAATTGTTATCCATAAGATGATAAGACGAGATGATTCAGCTCAGTAGAGAACTGCGGAGGGGGGATAAGTGAATTCCGCTCTGGCTCAGTTTGTCCATTTAAAACTGTCTGAAACGTACAAATACGAAGTTTGAAGGCCATGTGTGTGTTGGGATGGTCAGATGATGGACTTGATCTGTACTTCATTTCAGCCCGATCGGTAGAGTAATTTTCGAGATATCAGTGATTGCTTCTAAAACGATCTTCTTGAAAATTTCATAAACGACTCAACTAATTTAAGTTTTCTTTTATTTGAAATATTTGTCTATAGTGCTCTATCTAGATTGACCGAAGAGATTTGCACGCCCCATGAAAAGTATTAGAAAATTTCCATTTTTCGAAATAGCTACAGATCCATTTGGAAGTTTACTACCAATTGTATTGGTAGACATGAAAAATGAGAAAAATAGCTGTATGTCACTCAGCCCACTCTAACCGTGCTTATATTGCCGTATTTTTTAGGGAGGTGAGCTCAGGCGATATCTTCACATGTTGAATGGCCGCTTATTGTCTTCTTTTTGACTTACCTCCCTAGGGCAATAAAAATACTTGGTTAGTAGGGCTTCGGAACATAAAGTAACATATGCTACATGATCTGAAGAGCATTTTAGCACCATATTTGATTAGAATATTGGTGAAAGATCTTCCCAAGATACTTCTGAGCCCTTGTGGCATAAATTACTATTGCTGCTAAATCTGTTTAGTAAAAAGCAACGGATAAAACTGATTATCAGTCCGCCTACGAATCCAGCCTTTTGGAGTCGATTTTTATTCAATGCAGTAACATTAGGTAAGCTCTGTCCGTTAACTATTCTCCAACATCATGTCTGCCCCATAACTTATGGGCCATAAGCCATCCCTCCACGGTATCTAACCTCCCAAATGAAATTGTGGCGAATCACAACATTCATGTTGAATTCCTGATATTATTAAAAAATTATCCATATTCCCCTACCTAGACTTATATTCCGATAATGTTGATGAAGACCCTCATATCTTCAGCTTCAAACTCATCTCATAGCGAGATAAGGAAAATTAAAAAAAAAACAGTTTAACATTGATTTAAATTCAAACCGTGAACAAAAAAAAAACATAAATATCTTGAAAATTGGATCCGAAAAAGTGAACCCTTTTCACCAGGACAAAAATATTAATATGTGGAGCTCAATCACCAAATATAGAATAACCGTTACATTAATTTCCCATCCTCCATCACGCAATATGTTTAAACTAGTATTTCTAAGAAACGAGGAAAAATTCTTACCCGCAAGTTCCTCCCAGGAGTCATTCTGGTTTAATAATTTACACAATTCATCTCGCTCAAAAAATGGTAAATCGTATATATAAACGATCTCTTTATCATTCACTGATTGAGACATTGGGGAAAGCTTTTTCAAGTTGTAATTATTTTAAGCATGCAGTTCTCAAGAGGAAAACAATAACACAACACCTATGTTATAAGGATGATTCAGAGGAAGAATTCTGCGCGTTTTATGTCGACATAAAAACTTATTTTTTCGCGCCCGTTAGATGGCGCGTTTGCTGTATTTACGTCCATTTGAATAGGCATCGCCGTATACTTGGCGCAATAATTAATGTGAATCATTAATTAACCTAGCAAATAATTTGGAAATAATTTGGGGAATTTTAGTGAGAGGGTTTCATAATTTGGGGAGAACTCGTTGATTAATTATTCATTTTTTTTAATTAAAGCGTATAGTTAGCGAAAATTTTTTATTTTTCATTTTTCTGAATTGAAAATTACATAGAAACATTTGGGGAATCGATTTCTGTAGATTTCATAATTTGGGGAATTGACAAAGAGTTGATAATTAATAAATTGAATAATTAAATCAATTTCCAGCCGTGCGCGTGCGCGCATGCATACCCGTTCCATCGTTCGTAATCGGGCGCACTAATTAATGGTAATCATTAATTAACCTATGAAATAATCAGGAAATACTTTGGGGAAATTTAGGGAGTAGGCTTCATAATTTGAGAAGACCTCGTTAATTGATTATCAATTTTTTAAACTTAACATACGTAATTAGCGAAACCTTTTTTTTTTAAGAGAGAATCATTTGGGGAATTTATCCCAACTGTTCTTCTATTTTGAAAAATTGAAAAAATTTCAATAATTAATAAACCAGTTCACTGTTGCTAGTTTTTGAAAAATCGAAA
>NW_011887860.1:165300-195526 GCF_000806365.1 Fopius arisanus
ATCATTTCCACTCTAATTAACTAGTGTTCTCTTTAAAAAATAACGTTGTGTGAATTTTCTTTGAATTAAGTTTTCCCCTAATTTTCATGTCTCTACAATGTTTTTACAAGGAAAAACGATAAAAATTGAAAATAAATCACAATGCAATTTATCGCTGTTTCAACAACTCAGTGATCGAAGTTTGCTTTCTGATTCATATTCGGTTGCTGCTGGATTTATCCTCTATAAAATTAGTTAACAAGTTTTATGAATAATATTCAACTTTCTTTAAACGAGTGTCGATAACGAAGGAAGGAACGGGTGTGGACGCGCGCATGCGCAGGGTTGGAAATTGATGTAATTATTTAATTTATTAATTATCAACTCGTCAGCAATTCCCCAAATTATGAAATCTACCGAAATCGATTCCCCAAATGATTCTACGTAATTCCCAATTTAGAAAAATAAACAATAAGGAATTTTCGCTAACTATACGCTTTAATTAAAAAAAATAAATAATTAATTAACTAGATCTCCCCAAATTATGAAATCTACTCACTAAATTTCCCCAAATTATTTCCAAATTATTTGAAAAGTTAATTAATGATTCCCATTAATTAGTGCGCTAAGTATACGGCGGTCCCAGTTCAAAAAATGAACAACTCACCGAATTTGGCGTAAAGATTGGAGAACGAATGAAACAAGCTGTCTTCAATGGGTACATAAATCCTCCATCCATTGACACACATTTTATCTACTAATATTGGTAAGGAGAAAGTAAATACGTCAACGAAAATGACCGCGCTGAGGGAAATCGAGTGGTTTTCCAGTGCCGACCGAAAGTGGATTTGTTTACCCTCTCTTTCGCTCTCACATCTTCCCAATAAATACATGATCTCGAGAAAGCCTCAATTCCACGAATTGATGAATATAAACATAATTTTCGCCCTATTTGGAATTACACAACCGCGAAAAAATTTTTCTTAATACATGCACGACACCGTGCCTTGTTTTTTTGCATTAAAACAGAATTCTACTTTTTCTTCTCTTGGACAAAATCGATGAATTTTGTTTTTTGAAAACTATTGGATGATGGACAAGAATTAATAAATAATAAAAAACAGATTTAGCTTAGAATTCAACTTTTATTAAACGCACTCAGAAGGTATATCATTCTTCCATAACCCTTCCTTGCTCAAGTGACTTATTGCAACCAAAGTTTTTACACTCTGGACACATCTGACAAAAGGCCGTTGTTTATTCATCTTTCTCTATTTCCGTTTATATAACTTATTTTCCTTATCCTGGTGCTGTTTCCAGAAAAATGATAAAATACTAATATGGACTCAACAGCTATGGGCTAACTATTGATTTTTCGAATCCCGGAGAAAATATTGCAGGGAAAAAATATCCCATACATTCAAAACGTGTTAAACTCGCTCAATTTAATTATTTTTTAATTTCATTATTTTTTTCGTTGTCTATTTTCTCAGGGGCTCTAATTTTCCTATGGTCTATCAAATTGGGTGGGTTTTATCACGTTTTGGGTGTGTGGGCTATTTTTTCCGGGGATATTTTTTCCGCCTACCGATTTTTCTGCTTTCAAACCAAGTACTCTCAATAGAAACATTCGCAACATGTTTTTCCGCGAATTGAAGTACCGAAGAAGCTACGTCCGAAATAAAAACAAAGCCTGTAGGGAAGACAGGGGCAAAACAGACACCTTGTTGAGAAAAAAAACACTTTTTTTTAGAAAATAGGCTTGAACATTTTAAAATGGCTCGGAATATAACCACAAAAAGAAAAAAACTCTGGCGATGAAAGTATTTTGTAGAGCGGATGGGGGCGAAAGGGACGCCCTTCAATTGATTTGAATATTCCCTAGATTTTGGCTATTCATTAGATTTCGTAATTCCGCATATATTTCTTAATTAAAAAATTGAAACTGTGACGACTGAATTTTCATTTACCCAAGCACGATATAGGCGTGTAATTCTGTGTTTTTTTTTCATTAATCAAACAAAAAAAATGATGGAAATGAAAAAATTAAAAAATCAAAAGAATTTCACGGTGTCCGTTTTTCCCTGAGTGCCCGTTTTGCACCCATCGCCCCTCTAATTTTTAAAATGCTCAGTTGAATTCTGTTTTTCAAGAGAGTATCATCATTCAATTCAACGGCTTTCTAAAAAATAAATGGAGATTTTTGTGGGCGTTTTATTTCAAATGGCGAGCAAAATTTCGTCTGATGATTTTTGTATGTTTAGGAATTATGAAATGATATCGTGGGGTAGGGAAGCTGGACATCTCTTCATATTTCCTTTTGATGGCAATCGACGTTTTGTGTGGATCAAGAATTGTTATAAGCACATCTATGCTCCATTTTATTTAAAAAATAATATAATTCTGATGGTTTCAGCGTCATGATTTTCGCCTATGTGTTGCTTTATTTCATACAGAAGTAAAGACATGAAACGGGTTTCGATAGATGGGAAATTTCATCCCCAATCGAACTGCATTTTTTTATCCCTCAATATAAACTAGTACATAATAAAATTAATATTGAAGGAGGAGAGTTAAATGAAAAATTTTTCTATTGGCAGGTAAATAGTTTAAAAGTCACTCGGCGCTCGAAAACCACTCGGCTTCTTCCAGCGCCGTGACTTTCGTCGAGGTTTCTATTTTTTTCTCACAGAGATTAAAGGAGGAAATGAGTGTTGATGGATGGAGGATTTAATTTCCCATCGAATACAGATTGTTTCATCCCTTAATACTAATTAAGAGAGAAGAGATGAGTTTTTAAAGCCGAGTGGATTACTTGTCGATCACTAGGTGCTTCAATGCTCCCTCTGACCCCACTGTGGCCGCTTATTTTCCGCTGGTAAAGACTTGCCAAGTTGCCACTTTAGCTCCCCAATCTCCTCCATTCCTCCCAATCTATTTCTACCACTCCTCTTTGACTCCTACGCTGTTATCGACACTCTCGGCCTCGTGCCCTGCCTTACTCACGGATACGGCCTCTGATTTAGTTCCGTAGCCGCCGCTATGAAAAACGCTGTTGAACCTCCACCATCTGTGGTAACTGCGGGAACATGAGAGGGTATTCAGTATTTCGTCTGGCATCACTGAGGAACACGTGAACGTTCACCGCATGGTCTTAAGTTTATTTTTTTTTCCGCATATTGAGTTTATCAATATTAATTACATTGTGAAAAAGTCAATACAACGAAATGGCTAAATTTTGTCTCAGTAAGTTGAAGAGCAATGTATAAATTATAAATTTCCACATATCTGACATGTTTTCCTTTGCACGCCTTGAAAGTCATTATGTATTGCATGTATCTATTATCATTACACACTATTTACAAAATTTATTTTATGTCATAGATGCCCGTAATTACGTGATTGTAATCTTGCTTCGCTCGCTAGAATCGCGGATTATAGGCCTAATGATATAAAATAGTTTATGCCATCGGTGCCCGTAATCGCGCGATTCTAACCTCGCTTCGCTCGGTTAAATCGCGGATTCCGGGCGCGATGACATAAAATTTTGTATGAAACGCGTGCGTAATATATTTTTCGACTCGTGGGATTGTAACACTTGCCTTTTGCTCCCACGAGCCAAACAATTCATCACGCACTTGTTGCATAATATACTATTTAGCGTTTTGTTATTATTGAATCCAAACATTTTTCACGTTCTTTTCTCAACTTTTAAAAAGAAACACAAAACTGGAGAAAATGTACAAAAATGATTGCAACGCCACAATATTTCGTAAACCATCACATAGTGACAAAACAGCAAAACCTGATATTGTTTCACATCAATCTCATTGATAATTTGCCCAAACATTTGAAAAAAATTAATAATATGATAAAATAGGGCAGGGGAAGATATTGTGCCCTCCAACCTCATTTTTTCCCATCCTGAAATTTTGACGTGCATCTTTACTGATTCCTAAAACAACCGATGATGGTGATGGACATGGATGGTGATATTGCAATAATGTATTTCAAACTCATGGACCACCATTCCAAGAGATCGAAATTAATTAGTGAAATCAATTATAAAGATTGGAAATACTACAAACCGATATATGCATATAATTATATTGTATTACTGCATAAATACGTCACTTTCTGTTTCCATTATACTGGACAAACTTGGTGGAAAGTTTTTTTTTAATACCTTTTTTCTTACAGAAAAACGCAGTAAAAGAGTTGAGGCTCGTCAGAGATACAAAATTGAGAAGAAAGTGCGAGAACACAATAGAAAAAAACGGAAGGAGGCGAAAAAGAATCCGAAAAGTAATTATGAACATTTATTATTTTTCAATTATAACTGGATTGTTTCTATGATTTCTCAAATTAAGACCATTATTCAATCTGAACTTTTGAGAAAATTACATTGAAAAACTAGTAGTTTATTAATCAATTAAAACGGTTGTTCTTTCGTGTATAACGCTTCGTTTGCCTAGAATCTGAGCGATAGATGATTTTTTGACGTTTGATGCTTAAAATTGTTCCGCATGAACTTACAGCTTCGATTTTTTAAAGGAGTTGTAGCCAATATCTTCGCGTCTTTCAAATATTGTCAAAATTTCCGAGTAACGGTTGATGAAATTGCCGTGAAAAAATATAGCGTTTTTAAATTTTATTATTATTCAAGTTTCATTGCTGTGGGAGAACTTTCGTACATTATCAGTACCCTTTTGCGAAAATTCACAGAGCTTTACCAAAATTTCAAAACCAATTGTTGGTGAATCAATTTTTCGCAACGTTACCATGCTAACGAAATTTTTTTGAAAAAAAAACATTGGCATTTCTTGAAAATCTAGATTCAATGGGATATATATTCCGGTCAATTGAGGTGTAGAACATCGAAAAGAATATTTTGAGAGATGAAAAATTGACAAAGGTTGGTTAGTTTTCGAGAAGTTGCAGGAAATCGCTTTTGATCCAAAGTGGAATATCTCATGAACTAATGATTCGATTGAGCGGTTCTTCAATATCGAACATTACATTGCCAAGAGGAAATTCAATGCCAAATTTCAAATTGATGAATCAAATTTTCATATCGTTTCCGTGCTGAATTTTTTTTTTTTTTAACAAAAATTGGAGTATCCCGAACACCTAGTGGGAATGGGTATACGTATTTTGACTCATTGAGATAAAGTCCATCGAACTGAATATTTTGAGAGGTGAAAAATTGAAATCGGTTGGATAGTCTAGATATTTACAAACAAAGGATTCGAACCGAATGAAAATCGATGCAAAATGCAGGACGGATCGATCTAAAATTGGCATAGATTTAGTCCGTAGTAATATCTATAATTGGACGAAATTTCAGTTTTCTCGGAATAACTTTAGCCCTTTATACCTTTAATGTTCGGAAAGAGTGCGCTAAGTTGACCATGCGCACATACATACATGGTGCTCATTTTTTTTATCCTACTTGCCATTCGAATGTCACATCCTCTAGAAGATTTTTCCTCTAGAAAAATTTTCTATTTATTTTTTAAGGTTTCTGTTATTTTTTTTTTGTTTTGGTAATATCTTCTTTAATAACTAAGAAATCGCCCACTTAAACGACAATTTTGTGAATAGAAATTTTATACGATGAAATTAACTGTTAACTGTTATACCATCATCAATTGAAAAAAAAAGTTCACCGGTCAATTTTGCCCCACCCTCTCTTATACGTCAATCGATATCTCTGTGATGAATGATGGTTTTTGCAATCCTAAGGTTTGAATGCATGGGAAATATCTCGCATAATCTCGAAAATATTCATTATTTCTCGGTAGCAATTGAATAGTTCTCATTAGATGGATGAAAATTGACAACTCTCAATATCCATAACCTTCGTATCCACTACATGGGAGTTCTCCGCTGCTTGTTTCCCTCATTTTTTTTTTATAACCATTGGAGTGGTTTCCGCAATACGAATTTAATCCCAGGTTTTGATATATTTTCGGCTATCAAGGGAAAGTCGCCATATCCATGCGTCTAAAAGTTTTCCATCAGAATCATTTTAATCTCCTTTCATTTACTGAAAAATTATGATTTGTCATCAAATGGTAAATTCCGAAAATCTTTTTCAGAGACCTCAAAAATGATGATCATCCCCAATCAATGTCCTTTCAAGGAAGAAATTCTGCAAGAAGTTGAAGCTATGAAGCGGCAAAATGAACTAGAAAAACAACAACGCCGTGCAGCAGCCCAAGCAGCCAAGAAAGCAAAACGCTCCTGTGCAAATCTCGATGCGTTAGTGTCTTCCGCAGAGAGCAAAGGCCAGGCTCACCTTCTTCAAACTGATTCCACCTCGCCAACCTTCCAACCGCTTCGAGAAGAGAACTCCTTGAAAGCCTATCACAAAGAATTCAAGAAGGTTCTGGAGTCGGCAGATGTTATTCTGGAAGTAGTAGATGCTCGAGATCCATTAGGAACTAGATGCAAACAGGTAGAAGAAGCAGTTCGATTGGCAAAAGGCAACAAGAAGCTCGTAATAGTTCTCAACAAAGCAGATTTAGTCCCGAGAGTGAATTTAGATGAATGGTTGAAGTATTTTCGAAGTAGTTTACCTGCGGTTGCCTTCAAGGCCTCCACCCAAGAGCAATCGAAGAGAATTGGAAGAAAAAAAATAGGCCTTAAACGAGAGAATATGATTCAGAGTAGTATATGTTTCGGTGCAGAACTATTATTATCTCTCCTTGGAAATTACTGCAGAAATGCAGGAGACGTTAAGCAGAGTATCCAAGTGGGTGTGGTGGGTCTTCCTAACGTAGGAAAATCCAGCATCATTAACTCCTTGAAAAGGAGTAAGGCTTGTAACATTGGAAGCACTCCTGGAATTACGAAAACCATGCAAACTGTTCAGTTAGATTCGAAAATTAGGTTATTAGACTCTCCTGGAATTGTTTTTGTTGATGATAGCACAGGAGATGATTCCTCCGTTGCTTTGAAGAACGCTGTAAAGATTCAAAGTCTGAAGGATCCTTTCACTCCAGCTTCTGTCATACTGAAAAGAATCTCGAAAAAACAGATCATGGAGCTGTATGATATGCCTGATTTTCAAACACCTGAGGAGTTTTTTGTGAAAAAGGCTGAGCGAATGGGAATGTTCAAGAAAGGAGGAGTCGTCGATGTAACTGCGGCAGCAAGGAGTGTACTGAATGACTGGAATTCTGGCAAAATTAGGTAAGTGCCTAATTTTTTGGTGGTAATGAGTTCAAAGACTGTTCAGAGATCATTTTGATGATTTATTAGCGCGAAAGAGATAGTGAGAAAATTGCAACATATTGTTTTTGTTTTAGAACGTTAACTTTTACAAAAAATCTTTCTTCGTACACCCTTTCGGCAATTTTTACTAACCTTAAATAAATAATCAATATATGTGATTCAGTTTGTACAATTCTACATTTTTAGAAATGTGGAATAGTCCGAAACGTAACAAACCAAATTTAAGTACCACGTATATATGTGCGCATGGTCAACATAGCCCACTCTTTTGGAAAATTAAAGGAATAAACTGCTAAAATTATTTCGAGAAACGTAAAATTTAGTCAAATTATAGGTATTACTAAGGACAAAAGTTCATAATTGTTAATTAATTTCAAGTCACATACCTCATCATAGGAAATTTTCAACAATTTCCGACAATTTTGCAAAATTTCGAGTTAAACGATCGATTTTTCAATAAAAGTCCATAAAAACGTGTGAGCACTTTCTCTAGCGGTTCGGAAGCATACCATAAATTTATTAATGGCAATGAAAGATATAAGAAATAGCGCATGGACATGCTCAGAATCACGTGCTTGCTGTCATATCCTCCTAACCTCTGCTTGTTGCTTCGGAATGGAAGATTTTTTTTATCTCAATCTTTGGTACAGTCCGTATCGAGCAGAGATGTATCAAAAAAATGTATTTATTGATTTTTTATTCACTTAACCTTATTATCTATTTTTTTGCATTCGTTTTTAAAATTTCTTTTGCCGCCCCCGTCTCCTTCCTGCTCCATCAAATTAGATATTTCCAACTTATGCTTTTGTACAATTACCCTCCCATTTTGATAAAAAAGTACGGACTCTATATTTTTGGTTTTCTTTTTTTTACTTTTTGTGCAGCCTACATGCATTTATCTGATACAGCTCTGCTTCGTGCAGGACTGCAACAAAGTTTCAGATAAGAAAAAACATGAAAAAAAATGATCTATACGAGATAGATACTCCAACCGGGCCTTAAGTGGGCTAATTCGTAGTTCTTAAAAAAGATATTGAGAAAAGAAAAAGAAGAAGAACAAAACAACGCAACAGAAACCTTCAAAAATAAGCAGGACATTTTTGTCTTGTATTGCTCAGGCAGATTTCTGCCTAGAACTTCTAGGATCTGTCTTGACTCCCTGTGACTTACCTCTGGCCTTGCTTGCAACAGATATCACTTGGGGAATTCAATGGATCTCTTCTTATAAAACTCTCAATAGTTTTGGGATTATCATTCTAATGACTCTTTGCTTTCATTTTTCCAGATATTACACAGTTCCTCCGGAGTTACCTTCCGGTCAAGTGTCAGCTGCAATTATAACAGAAGATTGTAAAGAATTCGACATTGAAAAATTCACAGCAGACGAGAAAATGATGTTGGATGACGTAACCAAGGAAGCGTTAAAAACAACTCAAGTCATCGATCCTTTGATCATAAGCAGTACAGGTCCAGTAGAATTCGCTATGGAGGTTGAAGTAAAGAAGAAAGAATTCAAACTCCAAAAACTTGATGAGAGAGAAAATAAAAAAATGGTAAAAATAAAATCAGAACCTAATTCTAGAAAAAAGAAGGTGATACCATTATTTCATATTGAGGGAAACCAGAAATTAAATAAACTCAATAAACTTGAATTTAAGAAACAGAAAAAGGAAAAAGTTAAAAGGGAAAAAGTGGCTGGGAAATTGGCAGATCAGCTTGGAGAATTCAGTTTAACCACCGAAGATAACTATAATTTTGATACTCACTTTCAAATTTCTGAAGAAGTGTCGATGTAGGCCTTGTGGAAAGATTATGAATAAAATTTATTCACCACGAGATGATGGAATTTCTATTGATTCATTTCCAAATAATTTTTTTATAACATGAGCAGCAACTGAAGAAAGACTGATTTTAGGTCCTTCGTACTCGTGCGAATTGGTATTTACATACATGAATAATATTAACTCATCAGATCATAGCAATATCTAATTATGAGCGAGACTGAAACATAATTGTTATTCAGTCTGATGGGTTATTCTTCTCATTGACTCTCTTGATTCAAATATCATTCGGGTTTATAATTTTAATATTCCATTTACATAAAGAACAAATGCTGATGGGATGTATGGTGTATGATATATGAATGATTGATCCTCTCCGATCATTCCCTATTTTTTTATCCGGCAATATTTCCTATAATTTTTCTCATTTCTATATTTTTGGCACCATTCCTAATGAAATACTCTTACCGCCTTCCCGTGGTTTCGTTGAACAGTATTGGAATATATTGGCGAAAAGTAGGTAACAACCATAGCCACACGCCAAGAAACAAAACGTTCATCAAATGTCTATGCGATTGATCGTCATTTAATCTTTTCTTTCTTTGATTCAAATCAGAAATTACGCGGGAAAATAACATCCCGTTTTGATGAAGGGATTATTCATTTTTGAATATAGGTCTTGTATTCTTTTGTTGTTCTAGTCTGATTCAAACCTGTACCTAATTGATTCGAGTACACGCAGCATTTATTTACGTGCATTAGTATATTCCACTTGAAGGGAGTTGGTTTTGTTTTTTACGCGTGAAAACACTAGCATTATTTTACATTATGTTACATTTCAGTGCGCAACCGGCCAATTATACGCGGGGAGTAGAGCTAATGCGTAAAATCGATTGCAAATATCAGTGTTTTGAACTCCAACAAAACACTTGTTATGTGCGGGGGCCGACACACGGCATCCTTATCAGAGAAGCTGTTGAAGATTCGGCCTAAAGACCCCCCTCTTTGCCCTTCCTTCCTCTCGTAATCGGTCCTGGGGCATGCGCGGGGCGCCTGCTGAGCAGCGGGAGCTGTGGCTAATTTCATAGAGATTCTCCGCCAGCAAGAAACTTGCCAGGATGCCGTGTATCGGCCTCCGCGCATAACAGGTGTTTTGTTGGAGTTCAAAACACTGATATTATGTGCTTTGGGCCGAGACACGGCATCCTTATGAGAGATGTGTTTGTTTTCTGCTGGCACCCCGATTAACGCTATGTGATGATTCTTCTTCTTCTTTTTTTTTAAGGGTCAGCGAAGGAAATGAGATTATAAGGAACAGTATTTAATTATCCAATTAGACAACCTTACTACTCTACAGATATAGAAATAAACTTTGGTTTTTCAAACTGGTTTGAAATGCGAGGATAGTGTGTTCGTCTTTTCCTTGATGGCAACCTGGCGACAGTAGTGTTTTCGAAAAGTTTTAGCACACCTCCAGTTGCCTCGTGCTAGAATTTCCTCTACGGGAACGTTATCCAGCCAGCTGCGTGAAGCTACTGCTGAGCGTATGCTACCTGGAGAAGCTGCTATGCCAGCCTCCCGGAGAGCTGAACGGATCCAACCGGAAATGATCGTCACAGATGCAGGTTTTACAAGTCCTGTAACAGTAATAAAGAGCTCGTCGAAGCCCTGCGTGGCACGTCTCTTCTGACTTCTTTACCATGGCCTTGATTAATGTTACTGGGCACAGACGAATGTTAGGGCGCGTGGACAGCCCCCAGCCTGATTGACGCAATCGATTACGATCAGTCTTGGATCCGAACGCAGGCCACAAAATCATTTCATCCCCCAGATAAGACAGGTAGTCGTTGGAAACTTTCAACAAGGTCAAGTCATGGATTCGACGGCCTGGGATCAGAAGTAGCAGGGCTGCACTTCTTCTGGATAATTGAAAAAGTGATGAGTCAGGAATCGTAGTGCTGAGCCAGTTTAAGAGCAGCTGCGCGTCCCAAATGTCTGCCTTGATTTCCCTAGATCTAGCTATAGATGTAGCTTTTAGGACCTGTCGGACTAGGAAATCCGATGAGATCGATGACGATGACTTGCCGGAGCAAAAGGTGGCAACCGCAGACTTGTGAAGAAAATTGTGCTGTACCATAGATTCTTCTTGAGGAAGAGGTTTGCCAAGAATCTGGCCACGTTGTGAACCTGGGGTAAGCCTGGATCGATGTTGTTATCCTGGCACCAGCCAAGCCAGCGACGAATTGGTACCTTATATGTTTCCAGAGTGGAAGCCCGCCAACTGTTATTAACTAAGCTCTTTCCCTTTGCTGTCCAGTTATGAACTAATTGGTTCCACATCCAACCCTCCACACCTGGAGACAAAGACGGTCCAGCTCTGGAGGCGGGAGGTGTGTTGTCAGGCCTACTAGCACTTCCGCTAGATTCTCGATTGTCAGTGGTGGTTCCTTGCTGCGAGATACCAGGTCTGGCATCCAAAAAATTTGATCAAATTTCGGCGCCACTAACAGTACCTGTTCAGGTGAGCTAGTACGACTGATCTCTATATAACTGGATAGACTATCGCGTATTCCCCTAGTGAGGCGGATTTGAAAGTCAATCAGCGCGTCCGAATAGTAGTCCGGGAACTAAAGTTCTATCAAGTGCGCATGCTCAGCGCAGTTGTCAGTGGAAGGGGAGAAGCATGTTTATCCAGAGTAGCCGGAAAGTTTCTGGGTAAATTTCCACGAGATACAAGTCATCAAAAATAGCGGGAACTGGGTCGTTTGAACTTTTAATGTATTTCTTGGCATGGGATCTGCATAGGAAAAGCTAAAAGGAAATGAATATTCTTGGCATTTTTTTATATTCGTTATCGGGAAATAAGATTCCATATTTAGTTCAATTTGAGCTGATTACAATGAAAAATCTTTACTGGGTAAGAAGAAAATATAATACTATTCATGATGATTGGATAATTTTTCACTTTTTGAACAAAGTTTAAAGGGATTATTTTTTTCTACCTGTAGTCAAATTCTCAGTAAACAATATAGGCGGAGCGACCAATCATGAAAAGATTATACAGAATTTTTAAATATGGATATTTATTCTGTACATTTGACTACTACATGTTAAAAAGTTGAAAGGTTCTTACAGTAAAGGAGGTCTCAGTTGGCAATCAGCAATCCTATTATTGATCTAAAAAAAAGTGATTAATGGCACATCAGTAATTCGAATTCGAGAATTATTATATTGAAGTAAAAAATCGTGGGAAGAAATAGAGCAAATTAGGCAAGGACAAGCCAAATTTTATCGCAGTGACTATTTTACCCCACCTCCCCCTTGAATAGAAGAAGGCAATATAATTGTTCACAGCCAAGCAGAACAGAATATTGGAATCAAGTATAACAACAGCCATAACATAATAAAACATATCATAGAATAACATGTCATAGAATAACCTACGATAGATATTATGAAATATTGTATTGGAAAAACAAGATAAAATAAATATGAAATAAGCGAAATTTAATATTTTTTCATGCAAGAAACTTTCTTCCTCCAACTTTAGTTAGGAGCTTCTGGGCATAATGGAAAAAGTTGAAACTATCCCGAATACAAAAAAAAATAAGAAAATGTATGGATACATGACAAAAATTAGAAATGTTTGTCATTGGTCAGAGTAACTCGTAATTTAAATTGGAGGAAGAATTTTCTTAAATAAAAATTATCACAGTTCGATATGGCCGTAAAAAAATTCGGAAGAGTCGGAAGAGATAGCGCAATGAAGAGAGAAAACACTATTGATGAGCCCAAACAATTTGTCTTGTTAAAAAATGTCTAATTTTGGTTCAAGTCAACGCAAAACACCTCAGATGTGCAGGATATTTCACTTTAGACCGTTTACCCATTTTAACATTCTCATGTAAACGTTGGAAAAGCTTGTAACGCTTTTCTCGGGTTGGACTCGTTTTTTCGGCGATCCCTGTCCATACCCGTACCACCCTAGCCCTATGCTCCCCCTAACTGCTCTTTTAATTAAATACTCGTCAGGCACCAGGTGACTTTAGTTACTTTAGTTTAAAGTTTAGTAACCCAGCGCCACCCCTGGGCGAGACTGGGCTTTTAACCTGCGGCGCGAAGAAACCCCTAACTGCGTTTTCGTTTATATGCCAGGTCCGCTAACTGGCCCTTGATGCTTCCCCCCTTACCTCTGCACTGCGTTTTGCTAGATCCGCTAACTGCTCTCCCCGGGGTCGCGGGGCTAGGATGGGGTTACGTGCCCGTGCTGCTCAGGATGTAGGTTTTGGAGAGAGGGCGGGGTCCGGGGATCGACTTAACTCCGCGTGATTGACCGTTTATCATAATTTTATTTTCCTGCTTCAGGTATCACCGGGTCAGGCGGGATTTACACTCACACTCACATTTTACACTCTACACTTGCTCGCTCACATACTCTCAGTCAATGCTCTCGTGTCGGCGGCGGGGGACGGGGCTTACCTGGGGGTGGCCCCAACCCCTGCCCTGGGGAACCAATTTCCTTTCCCGGGGGGGGGGGGGGGGGGGGGGGGGGGGGTTGCCCCCGGTACCGATAATACTTCCCAGGGGCTAAAAAGCCTCCTGGGCTACCCTTGGGGCCACTCCTCGGCTCGAGAGCCTTTCCGGGCTTCTCGGGCCAGGGGGTGGGCGTCCCGGGCACGACCTCGCGGGCTTCAGGGCCTCGCTGATCCACTCCCGTACGCGTGAGCTCCCCATCGCTGCCCAACGTCGACTCTCCTCACGACTCCGCTATCGGAGGTGTCCTCTGGCTCTCCCCTCTTCGCGAGTTGCGCAGGGGCGAGGAAGTGTCTGCGCGGCTTGCCCCCGGGAGACTTTTCACCTGGTGCTTTTCTCTGCCGGGTACCCTCGCGACGATGGGTTTCGTATCGCGACGATGGGTTTCGTATCGCGACGAGGCCTCCCATCTTCGGTGGTCCATCCCCTCGACAGTTGGGGGTGCGGGTCATCACTCCGACTTAGCCGCGTGTTTCCTCCTCCACAGATCCGTGCCTGGTCTGCCGTTTATCTTGCCTCTCGCCAGCCGGGCCCTTTTCGGGCGAGGTGATCTCGCGGGGCTCGTATTCGGCAGATAACTCCTGGCAACTCCACGGTATCCTCCGGTATTTCCTTTTTCTCTGTCTCTCCTTGCTTCTCCTCTATCCTTTTCCGCACTACTCCCCTATTTACTTTACTTAACTCTCCACACTCTCACTCATTCCCCCGTTCCCGCCTGCCCGTATTTCATTTTACAATTTATTTTTATTATTACTCCTCCTTCCTCTTTTATTTTCCGCACGGGTGATGAATTCTCGCGGGGTTCATCACAAGCTCTACACATATATCATTCAGACCATCTATACTGTACATACCTTCAGCTGCAAGATTCTCAGCTTCCTGCATTGAGGTCACGATTTCCTTGAATTTGTTGATTCTCTTCTGGAATCGGCATGTCTTCTGCTGGAGCGTTTTCTTGTCCCGCATAATTTTTCTCAGTCTCGTCTGCGTTTTTTCCAACTTACGTAGAGTAAGTTCTCCAACCTCTGCATAGGTATGGTCGTGGGAAATCACTTCCATCCGTGACGCTGGAATTTCCTGACGTAGACCTGCAAACATGACCAAAAATCTTTAGTGTCATTCCTGATCATTTCTCACTGTTCATATTGATTGAAATTTTACCTTCTATTTCCATTCGGGTTGTGGTAGGTGAGTCCTTTTTAGCTACTTCTTGGCCACTCAAACTCCAATCAAGTTTCATCTCTAAAATACAAAATTAATCAGGATATCCAAATTCATTGAAAACATTTTTATATTCGAGTGACCTAAGAAATAGATTCTGCGGGTTTTTCAATTATAAGAAAAAAAAATCCTAGCGTACGATTGGAAATAACTTACGTTTACAGGCGCGTACATGAAGTTATGTATCGGACGGAAAGGCCAAGTTTTCCTTATTATCTTTGAAGATCGTTGGGACAGATCCCTTCCGCAACCTTGCTCTCAAGTCCCGGAAATCGATGTAGTTTTCAGCAAAATGCTCTACACAGAGCAGATGCCACGGTTTCGGCACAAAATTCAGTCTGCCCATGTTCTTCACCCAGACCTTCACCAACTTCCTATCGTTCGGAAATCTGTATGTATTAAAAAAATTAGCAATGTGAATATTAGATAATGGGATAATCAAAATTATAAATTTCAATTATTGCTATTTGATTGCGTACAAAATCCACCAATACCATCAAATAAATTTTTCATATCTAACTAATTATCAATTCTAATTTTTAACGTTCAATTTTTTAGCCAGTGACAATAAGTGATTGAATTTTTCAGCAATAATCGAGCAACCAAATTCTTGAGTATTTTTGCAAACAATATCAGATGCGTAAGGTCGCAGATTATTTCATCACTCTGTTCCTTCAATAAATTATTAAAAATTAAGGATATTAATTACTTCCCTGTATTTAAAATTTTACCTATAATGATCAAAATTTTGAATAACTACTTTTGATGTTGTTAGTTGATATTGTTGGTGAATTATTCGATATTGATCAAATACTGTTATGTACTCACCGATGAAAAGATGTCTTCTCATGCGTCTTGTTTGTTTTACCGCAGTAAACACACCGCATTTTTCTCAAGGAAGAAAATATATTTTTGTCAACCGGACACTTTTAAAAAATTACCGAGTCGTCACGTGAACTAAATCGTTATGGCGTCATTTTTCCAGCGTCATTTACCGTCTGCATCACCCTCCGTTGGGTGACGGGCATGGGCAGTCAAGGGCACTGTAGTACTCGAGCTACTATTCTGAGGCGCTGCTTGTCCTACAGTACTGCCTCAGTGTCGGCGTAGTGGGGGCATAGGGATAGTCTATCCAGTTATATAGAGATCAGTGATCCAGTTATATAGAGATTAGTGCTCGCAAAGGGTTGGCTAATTGGGCTCCTATTAGGATGAAAGGATGATCCCGACCCTTGTATGAGGCTGGCTCCCGACAACCTGAAGGTTGCCGGGTCCTGCGTTAAGTGGATGAGGCCCCTCTCCCAGCTCTCACTAACGAATTTCGGGAGGCGGGTGTGCCCGATGAGGCCACGTTGCCGGGCCCTGACATAGACTGGATGCGAGTGGAATCTCAAATCATATTGGCATTTTTGCTAGATATTAAGAAATTCTTCTCGAAGATGATTATAAGCATAAATGTCTTGAATATTGTCCTCACTCCAAATCATTGCCACATACTGCATGGAACATTTGAGAACATCTCAAAATTAGTCCATCAAGCCGACAATCATGAAGTAATACAATTTATCAGTTTGAAAATATTTCGAAGTACAGCATTACAGGATATTTATATATTTCATTTTTTCATCCAGAGCATCCTATACTATATGTTTTTATTTTTCATCTTTGTGCTGTAGTGCGCAGTCGGCTTATGTAACAATAACTCGGTCAATTTCAATACTCGCCAATCCCCCTAGTGTCGATTAAGGATAATCGAACGAGGTCGAGGGAATTTAAAAAATGCAGCCACTAATATGAAACTGTTTTAATACATTGATAAATTTATTAAACTTATAAATTTACAAAATTTTACATAGCTTGAGAGCAGGATAGCAACAGAAGAAAATTTCCAAGCTGCTGATCATACGTACCCTGGTGAAAGAAAAACTTCATTTCCTCTCGAAAAAAAAAGATAATTGGAGTATGGATGTGTTATTGTCCAATCTTTGATGCCTGAGTAACGAGACTGTTTTGAATAGGGTGGTAAAATTGGGGTGAAATTGGATTACTCTTGTACCAAGAATATCACAGATTTCCGAATAGTTGATTTGAACCTAGAACAATCGACGGTGATAATTGTGGGGATCTTTGGCATTCATTTAATTTTTCGGATCATTATTTGGATTGTGACAAATTGGAATGATTTAAGGGCAATGCTATTAAGTCTTATCACAATAACGGTCAAATGCCGCCCCATCATCTGTACCTCTTTCGCATCCAATCGATTAGACTGAGGCGAAAATTCTAACGATTTATTTTCTCAGTGTAGATAATTGAAATAAATATTGAGAATTGGATAAAAATTGAGGGCAATTTAGGATTAATCGTACGTGGACATGCAGCAGTTCGTTTGAAAATTGCTAACGATAAATCAGTGAGGCTGGGGCATTTTTAATGTCAGGTGTCTATGGAGAAATGGAATCAACATTTCTGTGGAAGAAGTATTCTCGATGCAACTCATATTTTAACTGCCGCGCACTGTCTGATTTTTGCGGACGATCCTAAAAATCTTGAACGTGGAGCGATCTATGTTGTCACAGTTGAAATCGGGAACACTTAAATTACACCAATACATTTCAAAATATACACTTATTGTGAGTGACACACAATTGAGTGTAGAGACTACCACGCGTAGTTGGGATAGAGGACATTTTAACGGTGAGACATGAAAATAGATGAGATATTTGCCGAAACTGAAGATAACAGTCAACCTCAGGAAATGCCGAAAGATTTATGGGAAATTAATTATTGCTCGACAAATCTGCCCAGGAAGTGGAATGTGTATCGTGAGTACTCGACACTTCCCACACATTCAATAAACTAATAAATATTTTGTCAATTTAACATTTTAGGGCGATAGCGGTGGTCCTCTCATCCACCAGAATGAAATTATCGGGATCATCTCGTGGGTTGAGAGAATCGGGGGGATTCCATGCGCTGGAGGAAACGCAGATGTCTTCACACGTATTTATTATGTTGTTTCATGGATCAAAATTATTTAGTCATTAAGTCATCAAAAATTTTCATCAGCAATTTGATTAATTGATTAATTGTAGTGCAAATATTTTGGAAATTCTATTCACCATCGATTATTCCCTTATATATTAGAAGAGCAAGTGGTGTTGCATTTGTTTTGATCGGCCGTTTTTTTTAATGCTCCATTCTTATTGAATGATCGACTTGTCTTCAAAGGACCGGCCTTACTCAAAATGTGAATGGCGGAAAACATCGGACACCTCTTTAATCCTTCTGCGCTTACGTGACAAGTTGAAGAAAATTGAACACACATTTAGAGCACATTTCATCAACATTCGAATTAAATGTGAGTTTTATAACAAGATAACAGAAGATCATCTTTCTAAGAATTAAAATGGCAGAAAAATAAGATGACTGTTCAATTTAATTATATTATGATTGATGTTCAGTGGAAAACTGCTAATTTTCCATGAAGGTGCATCACCGCGCTGAATGCTGAACGGGAGTCTCGTAAGAAAACAACAATTTTCTGTATGTTTCAGCCGAGATGTTCCTTCGCGACGAGTCAGGGGAGACCTCCAAATTTATAGTGTCGGTTTTCCTTTTGAATGAATCCCGATTGACATTTTGGGCGCGTTACCCAGAACATCTAGTGGTAATTGATTTGTTCTCGTTATTACCGATTATTTGTCCCGTTGGCCTGAAGCTATTCCGCTTCCAAACCACCGAGCAACTACTGTTGCTGAAGTCCTAGTAACACACGTCATCTCACGTTTCAGCATACCATTAGAAATTCATTCCGATCAAGGAGGAGATTTTCAATATGAAGTTTTTGAATCACTTATGAAACTTCTAGGCATCCATAAAACGCATACTACACCTCTACATTTACAATCTAATGGTATGGTGGAATGCCTGAATAGAAAAATCCTAAATTACCAAGCAAAATTTATTAATGACAATTAAAAAGGCTGAATACATGGCTCCCATCGTTCTTAGTGGCATATCGGTCTTCAAAACATCAAACAACTCAATGTTTCCCAGCAATGCTATTGTTTGGTAGAGAATTCCGACTTTCCTTGGATTGACTCCATGGTACCCCGCCAACCAATGATACCAACAATCATATAGACCTTCCTGATTACGTCGATCAATTACAGGGAAGACTAGTAGAAACACAGCAACAAGTTCGGGGAATTGGGAATTGAGAAGTGATAAGATGAAATCGAAATTTGATCTGAGAGTTCATAAGAAAAAACACCAACTTCGAATACTCTCGGAGCATTTCAATCAATGAGTGGAATGATTATCGTATAATTAATCCAACCAGAAATTATCCAAGTAACCAATTAACCAAGTAACATAGATATATAACTTAGCTCAAAAATACACGGAGAGAAAAATTCTTAAAAAATTACGTGCCTGTTCCGTAACCTGCCAGTCAAAACAATATTCAGTAAAAATTACGGAACAGTTACGCACTTTTTCAGTGGACTTGCCGGAAAAAGTCCACAAAGAAGTACGGAATGTTCAGTGAAAAAATGCTTAACTGTTCCGTAATTTTTACTGAACACTGTTTTGACTGGCAAGTTACGGAACAAGTACGTAATTTTTTAAGAATTTTTTTCTCTGTGTAGGGAAAACTATACAAAAATACCGATGAATTCCGAAACTTGAACAGAAAACGGAGTCGGAAGCGGCGATACACCTAGGGCCCTAGACCCCTCCCGGAAATAACGAAGGAAATCAATCAAATCTCATAAATAAAAACTCAGCGCATAGTGATCAGTTTTTTTTTCATGATACGCAAAAATTCCTCTTTCTTTCTTTTATTTTTTCTCGCTTCTATACTTTTTTTAGACTATAGCAAGCACAATACTGTTACTTATTTACATTTATGTCAAAACAAAAAGTCATTTTCAAGCAATCTGCTCGTCCTCGTAGAGCGAAAATTCCTCATTAGCCAGTTGGCTATAGTCGAGAAAGGTGGCAAATCGGTATTCGTAATTAGATGCTTTTGTGAGGTGGGGGAACATCAATAATTATCTTCGTGCTCTGCTTCGGAAAGTATCATATGGGAGAAACGGGTCATAAATTCCGACAATCAGTCCGGGCCCGTAATGAATAAATGTTTACAAACAGCGAAATTGTTAGTAATTTTTTTGGTAATCATTTTAGTAATCTTTAACTTGATATTGATATGTAAATTATCCGTTTTGATAATAAAAATTTCAGTGGACGGATGCAATCTCCAAGAAGAATAGTGTCTAAAATGTCTAGACCATTTCTGAGCGATTCTTCTCTCCCTAATTCAAAAAATCAGAAACAGCATTTATGAAGTGATACTTGGAAACATTTGAAAACCCTCGAAATATGCAAAGCCCAGGAAAACAAAGGCAAAACCCTCGAAAGGTAGAAACGAAGTAGAAACACTACAAATTCATATAAAATTGACCGTACATACAGGCTCTGATTGTCAGAAGGTAAACCCTGTCGTAGGAATATAAATCTTTTGGATACCGGAAAACCTCAAATCCAGTTAAACCGCGAAATACGGTAATAAATAAAAACTTGGAATCCTTATTGGGAAAGTAGAAACACAAAAATGAAGTTCGCCCGAGTTGAAATATCTCGAATCGTGTAGGACTAATTCCTCATTAGTCGAGTCGAATGGCGTAAGCTTCATCAATGTGACCCTGGACAGCTGACGCATTCGGCGAATAAAAAATAAAAGTAGCAATAAATAAATTTATTAACTAAATTAACTATTTACAGCAGACCGGGATAAGTTACATCATACATGAAGTTTACATAATAATTTACGTTTGATTCTCTATTACTTAGTCCAACCAGCCGTCCGTTACAAAACAGTGCCGAGCTACCGCCTGCCTGTGGTGAGAAAAAAAACAGCAGTTTTTCTCCATAAAATGCGATTAATTAGTAGAAGTAATTTATTTGTATTAATAGGTCCTCCGGTCCATATTTATGCGTACCTTGTCGAACCTGCCAGAAAACATTGGATTTACAATACATATGTAGCCCGGAGGGACATTCACTCCCATTTGCAGACATTTGGATCGACTGGTAGTTCGCACCTCTATAGAGTATATCTTGCCATCAGTCCAATCCGATGCTACGAATCGACACGGATAGTTAGTATAAATTTTTGGAAGACCTATTGGTATTGGCCGACCGTGGATAGTCATGGTATCGTTGAAAAGCTGAAAAAATGAAAAAACGAAAATGAGAGAATCCTTTCAGAAAAAAGCGAAACCAATAAAAATCTGTTACCGGTCGATTTAGCCTATATTATGATCATAATATTGACCTGATCATATTAAAAAATATCTCATGTGACTTATCACTTGCTCAGATTTGATAAATATTTTGTTGTAATATTTGAGTATAGATCTTCCAATGTTATACAAAATTTGTGGACAAAAATGTATGACATTCTGGAGAAAATAGTCTAAGAAAAAGGACTAATTTACAATCGTTTCTTTTCCACTTTCTAGAATGGTTTAATGCTAAAAATATGTTGGAATTTGAAGAAGGACTGTGTTCCCTTATGTCATAAACCTTAACTTTTGTTCTTGGTTTTTCCTGTTAGAATCCTTGCCTTTGTGGCCATAGTCAGTCCTTGGAGAACTCTCTAGTTAACACGTACCTTCCTGGTGCTAATAAAGAATCCCTGATCAAGTATTACACTGCTTCTTAAAAGTCATTTATCCACTTACACCCATGTTCCAATATACTCTAGAGATTTATGTGGTGCAGCTCTGTTTGATGCAGGCTTGGATCAAGTTTTACGTTAAAAAAAAATTTAAAAAAAAATCCCGCTTCATGAGATAACAAAATAATTCAACCGAGCCTTCAACGTACATTTTAAATATATAGTGTTGTTAGATGGTTCGCTTTCCCACTCGCTCTGTTCATTCCTGGGTGGGGAAATCAAGGAGAGTCGTCCCGTCGCATGAGTCACATTCTCATTATTATGAGTATTTGAGGAAATTTAATAAATCTCACAGAAGTGACTCATGTACACTCAGAATCTGGTGGAATTAAATGAATTGGTCCCTTCAAGATAGAACAATTAGTAATTTGTCATGGCTAAAGAAATAATTTGGCACGGATAAACATCATACTATGATCCGTTATCCCCTTTAAAGTCTTCACCAAATTGAATCCAACTCAATTGTATTCTTGATTCCCGTTAGCTATGGAATGGTTCACTAGTTTAATTTTTCCGAAAGAATCTCCCTTATGTACCGCTTCTATTAAAATATGCTACATAATTTTTCATCTAATCTGTCGCTGTACGCGAATCCCATGCACCAGTAAAAAAAGTATTTGCGAGTATAAGCGGGTCGGGGAAAGAGGCACATTTTTGTACTTCAAACAGAGTTCAGTTCTCATTGGTTAATATAATCTCCACATATTCATAATCGAGGCTGAAAATTCAAATGTGTACACATAGGGTCTAATTATTCTTGTTTCTTATTAGAGGTGCTTGAGTGGCTTACCGTTAATACGATTATCCCGTGTACCATGTCTTCACCAAACAGGCGAACCGATAATTCTGGAGTAGTGCAATTTCTTAGAAATACGCATCCCACTTGGATCGTTACACTCATAGGTCGCTCGGGCAAATGTACGGAAGATACTACAACTTTTGTAGAAGTGACCAGGACCCCAAAGGTTACGGGATTAGGATGGCCATTAATAATTGCAATGAAAGGAAACTCCCTCGGGTCAGTCACTTTTTCTATGCTCTTCACCTCTAAAAATAATTTATCAATTGTTAGATTGGGAAATTGATTGAGTCTTTGATTTTGTTTCGATCAGTTTCTCCGCTCCGCGTAAGAAAATAATTATTTTTATTTAATGTGGATCCCCTCCCTTGAAGTGTAAACACATCAGTAAATTCACAGAGAACTAAGGGAAGATTCTGGTTGAATGATGAAAGTAGTATCTCAGAATAAGGTTTCATTTATTGTTGAATAGAATAACTTGGTGGCTATTACAGAGTGTATGACTACTATTTTATTAAGGAGTCGGAAGGCACTAACCAGAACTTTGCCCCTTGGTGTGCCCGTTAATGGTGCTCGGAAAAGACTAACTCGTTGTGTCTTTCGATTTTCGGCCGCTGCCGTTGTCACCGGGGCTCAATGCCCAGGGTGGAGAGGTATTAGAATGCTGATGCAGTGTTTAACTTCTGCCTTGTTTATTGAATTCCGTTTATAAAGTCACGTGTGGATTGGGAAATTGTGCGTTCGTTCGCTCGATTTTCAAATCCACTGTTTCTGTTTTTTTTTTAAATATTCAAATCCCCATGGTCGAACACAACACAATAGTATTAGCATGCCAACCGTCGGAGAATTTTACACAATAGACCACCTTCAACGCAGATCATTTTAAATATAATTTGCCGATTTTGTATCGATAGAGACATGATCAATGCAAACAACTAAACGTTTGTATTCTGGTGTTAATTTTACGGTTTTCATCCCGTCAATTAATTATTTTGGTAAATATTCATCAATTTTATTTAATGTCACATAAACCAAATCGCATCCATGTGGACAGCAATTTGTAATTTCACTAGCAGAAATAGCCAATAAAAACTCAATTTGAAGAGATGATCAAGACATTGGATATATTCAGACTGAAAAATTCTCATAATAATAATTATTATTTGGCTCTTACCTGGAAGAATGGCAACAGTTGTTAATAATAATATTATAAAACCTGAAGCCATGGTGAATCTAGAGTGTTATTTTATGAAGTGTCAAGTAAACAATACTTCCGACTAGGAAAAAAGTACTGTAAAATTTTAGACACTCGCGTGTGGTTTTTATCCACGACGCGAAGAGAAAAATATCGAAAAAATTACATGACTAGTCACGTAATCGTCCGGTGTGAAATCATTCCAATAACTTTTATCTGAAGTTCTGTGGAAAAATGAGAGACAAGCAGTAAATTTTATCATTTTAATGATACGGGCAGAAACTGTCACGACGGAACAGCCATGTATTGTTTTGTTTACAGAATTGCAAGTAAAAACAACGTCAAACCATATAATAGAAACTATTTATGATTTCTCGTAAATTCAACGTGATAATGTCTTTTTTCTAAGTAGTCCCGTAATCGTTGGATGTAACATCATTTCAATAACTTTAATCTAAAGTCTTAGGAAAAAAAGAAAAATGAGGGGTAAGTTTTATAGTTTTCTCCGACAAAATTGCGACAAAACTGTCACGTATTTTCTCCCGGACTAGTAGAACTTCAAAAATTTCAAGGACTTTTGTAACAGGATAATCGAGGGGTTACTCGATTTACTCCCTATTTTGATTGATAGATCCTTGTATCTATATAGTTTTAGAATAGGATTCCAGAAAGATGTGAGGAATTACCCAATGCTTTTCCCTATTTTATGAACCGTCTTTTTAATAATTAAAATGGCGGAGAAATGAGGTAACTCTTCAATTCAGTTATATTATGATTGATTTTCAATGGTAATTCTGCATGAACGAGTAAATAGTGAAAATTGAAGGAGAAATTAAGAGTTACTAGTCAATGAATTTCAATTTTCCTCTAACGGTGTTTGCTTTTACCGTAAAATATATGAGTTTTCGACCCTCCGGTCGGAGGATATTTTTTGCGGACTAAAATTGGAAACGGGAATATAATTATATGGAATCAAGGTATCAATTTAAAGTGGTTTAACGAATAAATTCATTTCTTTTTAAAAACTACATAACGGTTGAAATAACGAATCAACAAATTCTCGAATTATTATCTACTTACATCACGACGAGCTTAAATTGCCATTAGAATTCTTTCTCTTTGGATTGGAGGTAAATATTAGTACAGTAAGTAAAAAAGTCATGGTAATACATCATAACACCAACCTTTATAAAACTTAATATTATTATAATTTAAAAACACAACCATAACTAGTAACAACCCAAATAAGTTATATATGAGTGTTAGTCTATTCATTAAAAACGACTTTATTTAAAGCATTCAAAATTAATATAAATTCATAAAAAGTTATGGAATTTTTAATTCAAAAAGGAGTAATCAAACGGCACAGTCTTTGCAAAAGCTGTGGTCAAGATATGAAACTCATCCATGAAATGAGTAAATTTAGATGGAGAAAGACAATAGTCCAGATTAATAACAATAGAAAAATAACCCAAAAACAGTTCAATGCTGAAAAAAGTATTTATACTGATTCATGGCCCATGAATTTTAAATTAAAAATAAAAATCATTTTTAGATTAATTAGTCAATATCTGCTTAGGTCAAAAATGACTGTTTCGTCTCCAACAAAATCAATTTTGTTACTGCCGAGTTGTATTTAATTATAATTTACTATTCGTAAGGAAAAAAAAATAGTGAGACTGAATCTTTTTTGTGACAAGAATTTTATTAATTTGCCGAAAGATTCCACCTAGCGCGGCTTAGGTCAAGAGCTGCCGGGGCTCAAGAAAATTATCAAATATTAGTTGTTGGGCGCCAATCAACTTTGATGTGGTTGACTACTAAATTTTAAACAATTTTATTACAAGGCTAGACTCGATCAGGGTAGGTTCGACTCTGGTGACCCGTAATAGAATAGATTAATAGATGACAGACCAAGAAGAGAGAATTTACAGAACCACGGAATACTTACTTTTACTGCCCCGGGAACTGCTCTCCTAGATTTGGTTGACAATTACACAGAACATAAGTTCGATTGACAAAAATATATTTTAATTTAAGACAGTGGCAATCGCCGTACAATATAAGTATAGACACGGAGAACTTATTTTATTAACGCCCAATGCGTGAGCGAGAGTACTTATTCTAATATCGCCCGATGCGAGAGTGACGTGATTTTCCTCACGCTACACACTTGTTGAGGGCGGCCCGAATGCTGCGCAACTCTCTTGATAAGTTTTCGTAAAGGGCCCCCTCATTGGCTCGGGCCTCTCGGTTGGATTTTATTTTCCTAGCCGACAATTTTATTTTCGACAACTACTAATTCCCTACGAATTCCCGAGGCTGACATTGGGGAATTTTATATCCGCATTACAATAGTTTAAAATAACAGACATTTTGGAGAACGAATAAAAAGGGAGGACGCAAATAACAGAATAATTTCAAGTCTTTGTTTATCTATTTAATCCGGTAATTTCAAAGGAAGTTACGACCAAGTAATTTTGGACAAAGTGGCTGGTCAGCTAGGAAAAACAGTATTTCCCAAAACCCTCAGTTCTTCAGCAATTTCCCATTTTTTGTCAATCCTAGAATTCCTCACAAGGACCAGGAACCATCAAACCCTTCATTTATTGTGGGCAACCCCTCAACTTTCCGGGCATCCACACGCGAGCACATGTTCAGAAGTATCTGACTGGGTCTGAGTGGGTCTGCTGAAGACAACTCATTACCCGGCAGAACCTTGTTTTTCCATGTAATCCACTGCAGGCCGTGCCAGCAAAAAAAGGGGGTTTTCAAGGCCTCACCTAGCCAGGATTTATGACCTTCAAAATGTAGAATTATTCCCTTTCCTGGAAGCACACCTTCACAAAATTGCACCAATAAGTTCAAAGGTTCTTGGTTCACCAATGAGAAAAATAAAAAAAAATGGTTGTATAACCAATTTCCATTATTCTACAATGTAGAATCTACATCATATTCGTCCACCTTCTTCAGACGCTCTCAAGAAATCAAAAAATAAAATAAGTTAGTTAGTTTTCGGACGTTGACGCGATATCGCAATTATAATATCTTCTTGTGTACGCAAAGACCGTGTTAAATAATAAAAAGAAAAACAATAGGTTAAAATCTGTGCCACCAAAGTGCAGTGTCAGGGCAAATTGATTACTTATGTTAGTTTCCCCCCTATCCATTTACTTTCCTCTTAAATAATGTCTGTCAACTGAATAGCAAATAACACCCAAAGAAAATTCAGTGAAAGAATCACATCTCGAGTGATATTAATTTGTTAGCTCGAGTGTATCAACCCTGAGTTGATACAATGACTATAAAGCAATTATCAGTACCTTATACGATTTGGTACACTCTTAGATTGTTTGTCAAATAAATTCCATCGTTAGAACAATAATAATTTCACGAAGAATTAATAGGTTTGCAAATAATTCAAGGCCTTTAATAAATCAGGAAACAGTCATCATAGACTCTGGATTAAAGAGTCATCGCATATGAATTTTGAAATCATTAACACATAGATATCTAATTTAAATCCCAAGTTGGTGGAAAGGAGAAGCCGTAGTATTCCATCTCATTCCTCAAGGAAAATAAAAATAATCCCAGGTGATAACTCGTGTGGTTGCAGGTTCTTCGAGGCCGGTAACCACTACGTCCCCGTCGTGGCCATGGGCTCAATAAGAATTGACATGCAAAACGTGGTATTCCAAATTACGGAAGAAATACGAAAAGTTGCAAAATAATAATTGTTAACCTTAATTAGGCTAGAGTTATATATTTTGTGACGAGGCAGAATTTTGCGCCCCCCCCCCCTGCCCCCTAATTAATACACGTTATTTTTGATAGGTTAAGTTAGGTTTAAGTAATCTCCTAACCCCCGTCCCTGATTTCCCTCCCCCTGGCACTCACGCATGAACATCATTAAAAAGGGTCCCACGTGACCCCGGAAAGAGAAATCCCTCGAGGGAGCCCCTAGATGAGAAGAAGAAGGACACCCGATGACCTCCCCAAAAATCAGGAAAGAAGAAGTAAAAAATGATTGGCAGCTAGCACTCGTGCCACAGCCGCCCCACGAGTCACTGCCCGGTTAAAGGAGAATACTTATTAGCAGGAGGAAATACCGTGTGAAGAAGAAAGAGTGTGAAGGACTAAATATTGTGTAAGAGGAACTATCAATGAAGGAGAAAGAGAGTAAAGGATACTGTGAAGGCTTGTGTTTGTGAGAGGAACTATTGAGAACGAGAGAAGTATTGTGTGGAACTGTGAGGAAAGGATTTTATTGCGAGGAACTATTTCGGTTGGAAAACGTTTGAGAGGAATCTCGTGTAGAGGAACAAATTTTGGGAGAGGAAGATTGTACGGCTGAATCTCGTGGAGAGGATCCGAGGAGAGCCGGGAGAAGGAAGGAAGGAGGAGAGACCCCGAGAAAAGCGAAGAGAATTTTGAAGACACCATTCCCCGTGAGAGCCCGATTTTTGATTCCCTCCCCCAACGAATTTCCCTGCCCCGTGTTAATTTCCCCCCAACGGTGAGCCGCCAGTAAATTAATTTTAGTTACAAATTAAACCCCCTATTAATTATTACCTTTTCAGTTGGCCCCCCTCACTTCTCCCCCTTTTTCCAGAGTTAGAGTCCCTCCTTCTTTTTATTATATAATATTTCGCGTAGCCGCAAGTGAGTAATCTATTGTCGTTCCGATAATAATTTAAATTCTCTGTTTTTCCCATTCTATAATATATTCAAAGTCATGTTGTGAAACTGGTAGTAGGAATCGCTGAATTTTTATGATTGTAGTATTTTTACTGAAATCTAAATTGTTTGATAATTTTGCCCTCTCACAAAAGACTACATTTTTTTATAAATTACCAAACGAAAATTTTTAGTTCTTTGACGAAATGTCACGAATAAATATGATAAAATGAGTTATATGGAATTAAGAATTAGAAGGATATTTAAAGTCGGACACGTACATTGTTTAAAAAGATTGATTCGGAATTTATGCGTGAGACTACGCACGGTCGCACTTTCGTCCATGTGCGTAGGGCTCGTGCAAAGGTATTAAGAGTCGGCCAGAAAGATGATACAAAAAAAACCGCCGTTCTGAGACGCGTACCGCAGACATCTGCGTATTACCGATCAAATTCGAAATTTATAGTGAGAGAAAACTCTTATAGTAGAACCACGCATTAAACAGAGACACGCAAATTGCACTCTGACAGGGACAGCCCAGCTGACCTATTTTTCCTTTTGATGGGAGAAAATCCATTTTTCCGGGATAAAATCACGTGAAGGGGGGGGGGGGAGACTATCGTCAACTAGCCAGGACGTTCTCTCTACGTCACCCTAATTGCCGTTTTCTCTCTCACTCCGAGAGAATACGATCAGGAATCACTAAAATAAGAAAACTATTGTAAAATAAAAACGAGCAGTAATTAACAGTTCAACTGATTGAATAATAGTGGCAGTTAGTTTTAATGGGCTTCAGTGATTACAAAAAGGAATGAATTTCAAATAAATTATATAATTGTCAATCAGGGACGTCTTTGGGCTAGTCGTCAGCGTGCTGGTCATATGACCAAAGCGTCTCGGTAGTGCAGGCTCGAGTCCCGATGGTGAAAAATTTTTCATCGTCGGAAAACAAACCCAGTGCCTGTGGAAGTTAGTTATAAGGTAGCTAGATGAAAGCGCGGGTAGGGAATTAGGTTGGGGTACCGCGTAGGTATTGGGAAAGGGTTGGTAAAAAACCCACTAGGGTCATACCATCTGGCACCACCCATTTATCTATAATTGTCAATCTCGAAGGGAAGAATTACCGGATTTATAAAGAAAATGAGGATGGAAAAATAATTCTGAAGAAAGGAAGTTTGATTGAGGTTAATCACACGTTAGGAACATTCGTTCGGCGCATAATAAGGGAAGGGATGAGGATTAGTATAGCGGGCCTGCGCTTTTGGACCCAATTCAAAAAATAAAGAACTCACCGAATTTGGACTAAAGATTGAAGAAGGAATGAAACAAGCTGTCTTCAATGGGTAAATAAATCCTCCATCCATTGACACACATTTTATCTACTAATTTTGGTAAGGAGAAAGGAAATACGTCGACGAAAATCACCACGCTGAGGGAAATCGAGTGGTTTTCCAGTGCCTCTCTTTCGCTCTCACATCTTCCCAATAAATACATGATCTCGAGAAAGCCTCAATTCCGCAAATTGATGAATATAAAACAAAATTTTCGCCCCATTTGGCATCACACAACCGCGAAAGATTTTTTTTTAATACAGGCACGACACCGTGCCTTGTTTTTTTACATTAAAACAAAATTTTACTTTTTCTTCTCTTGGACGAAATCGATGAATTTTTTTCTTTGAAAACTATGGGATTATGGACAAGAATTAGTAAATAATAAAAAATGGATTTAGCTGAGAATTTAACTTTTATTAAACGCACTCAGAAGGTATATCATTCTTCCATGAGCCTTCCAAGCTCAACTGACTCATTGCAACCAAAGTTTTTACGCTCTGGACACATCTGGCAAAAGGCCGTTGTTTATTCATCTCTCACTACCCTAGCAAACTATCATACACGCTATAGCGTGTATGTAGCGTGTATGTAGCGTGTATGTTGCGTGTATGTGGCGTGGATGGAATTTTTGGATGAAAAACAGGTGGAAATCGATGAAGACAGATGAAAGAATGATGTGGGATGAATAAGGTGGATTATTCGGTGCATTTGGCGATGGTT
>NW_011887860.1:197741-199450 GCF_000806365.1 Fopius arisanus
CAAATAAACATCGCCAAATGCACCGAATAATCCACCTTATTCATCCCACATCATTCTTTCATCTGTCTTCATCGATTTCCACCTGTTTTTCATCCAAAAATTCCATCCACGCCACATACACGCAACATACACGCTACATACACGCTATAGCGTGTATGATAGTTTGCTAGGGTAGTTCCGTTAATATGACTTATTTTCCTTATCCCAATGCTGTTTCAAGAAAAATGATAAAATACTAATATGGACTCAACAGCTATGGGCTAACTATTGATTTTTCTGCATTCATACCAAGTACTCTCAATAGAAACATTCGCAACATGTTTTTCCGTGAATTGAAGTACCGAGGAAGCTACGTCCGAAATAAAAACAAAGCCTGTAGGGGAGACAGGGGCAAAACCGACACCTTGTTGAGAAAAAAACCACTTTTTTTTGAGAAAATACGCTTGAGCATTTTAAAATGGCTCGGAACCCTGGCAATCGCAAGGCCCCGTAGTAGCCCTGTATTTGCGAGGCAGTTACGGGGCATTAATCATTAGTGTATTGGGGAGCTGAATGAGTCTGGAGGGAAATTGCCGGGAGATGGTGATCGTATCTGTCTCCCGCCTAGGTCAGTCAAGTCGGCGGCAGTGGCGGCAGAATTCGAACTGCTGCCGAATTTGCATTAAAATAACACAAAAAAAATTGAAATAAAAATGCTCCACTTACTTTTTGTTATGTATAATTAATTGGAGGGGGATGTAGATGCATTTCCACCCCCGCACCCCCATTTCAAAATGACTGACACGGTCATCAAAAAATGTCGGTATACATATGTCTCTATCGATTTAGGGGGAAATTCGAATCGGTCCATCCCCATAAAATTCAACTCCATTTTCACCCCTGACTACCCCTCACTCAAAATGAACCACACGGTTATCGGAAAATGTCAAGAGACAAATGTATGAATTGATAAGGGGGGGAAATTCGAATCGATCAATCCCCATAAAATTCAACCCAATTTTTACCCCTCACTACCGCTCATTCAAAATGATCGACACGTTCATCGAAAAATGTTAAGTGACAAATGTATAAATCGATGAGGGAGGGAAATTCGAATCGATCTGTCCCCATAAAATTGAACCCGATTTTTACCCCTCACTACCCCTGATTCAAAATGACCCACACGGTCATCGAAAAATGTCAAAAGACAAATATATAAAACGATGAAGGGGGGAATTCGAATCGATCTATCCCTATAAAATTCAACACCATTTTCACCCCTGACTACCCCTGATTCAAAATGAACCACACGGTTATCGAAAAATGTCAAGAGACAAATGTATAAAACGATGAAGGGGGGAATTCGAATCGATCTATCCCCATAAAATTCAACACCATTTTCACCCCTGACTACCCCTCATTCAAAATGAACCACACGGTTATCGAAAAATGTCAAGAGACAAATGTATAAATTGATAAGGGGGGGAAATTCGAATCGATCAATCCCCATAAAATTCAACCCAATTTTTACCCCTCACTACCGCTCATTCAAAATGATCGACACGGCCATCGAAAAATGTCAAAAGACAAATGTATAAATCGATTTAGGGGGAAATTCGAATCGATCTATCCCCATAAAATTCAACCCCATTTTCACCCTTCATTGCCCCTCATTCAAAATGACCAACACGTTCATCGAAAAATGTCAAGAGACAAATGTATAAATCGAT
>NW_011887860.1:199941-200365 GCF_000806365.1 Fopius arisanus
TGACCAACACGTTCATCGAAAAATGTCAAGAGACAAATGTATAAATCGATGAAGGGGGGAAATTTGAATAGATCTATCCCCATAAAATTCAACCCGATTTTTACCCTCACTACCCCTCATCCAAAATGACCCACACGGTCATCGAAAAATGTGAAGAGACAAATCTATAAATCGATGAAGGGGGGAAATTTGAATCGATCTATCCCCATAAAATTCAACCCCATGTTCACCCCTGACTACCCCTCATTCAAAAGGACCCACACGGTCATCGAAAAATGTCAAGAGACGAATGTATAAATCGATTTGCGGCGGAAATTCAAATCGATCTCGGTGTATCAAATTCAACCCCATTTTCACCCTCCACTACCCCCTTCCAAAATGATAGACGGGGTCACCAAATAACGTGTGTATACATATATGTCTA
>NW_011887860.1:201969-231411 GCF_000806365.1 Fopius arisanus
AGATGACGCTCGATAGATAGTCCACCCGGCCCTTAAATGGATTTATACATTTGTCTCTTGACATTTTTCGATGACCGTGTGGGTCATTTTGAATGAGGGGTAGTCAGGGGTGAAAATGGGGTTGAATTTTATGGGGATAGATCGATTCGAATTCCCCCCTAAATCGATAGAGACATATGTATACCGACATTTTTTGACAACCTTCTCGGTCATTTTGAAATGGAGGTGTGAGAGTGGAAATACTTCTACATCCCCTCCAATTAATTCTATATAACAAAAAGTAAGTGGAGCACTTTTATTTCGATTTTTTTAGTGTTATTTTAATGCAAATTGCGCAGCAGTGCGAATTCTGCCGCCGCTGCCGCCGAGTTGACTGACCTATGCGGGAGACAGATACGATCGCCATCTCTCGGCAATTTCCCTCCAGACTCATTCAGCTCCCCAATACACTAATGATTATCATCATCTATTCATCATTTTCCATGCAATTAACATTGCAAATATCACGATTTCATCAATTTATGCACGCCTACCTTGTTTTTTAATAACTTTTACGGCTTTTGAACCCGAAGTAGCTGCCCCATGTCTGCCCCGTAACTGCCCCGTAAGAGGAGCAAGAGCAAATAATAAAATTGACTGTTCGTTTCTCGATTTTTTCCAAATTCTCCAGTAAAAATCAAGGAAATGACACTCCAGCCCACGATTACGTGATTAGTCACGTAATTTTTCCGGGGTTTTTCGCTCCGTGTACTTATTACCGGCTGAATGCATTCCAATGTAATTAAATGATCACTATAATAATAATAAAAATATTGTTATATATTAGATATTCAACGACGAATTTGTAGTAAATTTTCACTAAGGTATCCGAGTTTTGGGAATCATTCGGATGAAATATAAAGTCAAGCGAATAATTCAAGAACGTAGAATTGAATGAATATTGAAACCTACGCCGACTGAAACTTCTTCCGTGTTCGCTGATCGATTTAATTGGTGAGTAAGAATTGGCAGAGTTAGAAATACCAAGTGAAAAAGGAGCAGAAACTGTAGTTTTGACTATAATTTACGTAGTTTTTCGCTTACTGTTCAAGTTATCCTCAATTCTCACTAAGCAATTAAAACTCTTCCAGTATTCGGGCCGGTAATCGATACCCGAGCTCGAAAGAACAAGCGTTCATAGGTTTCCGTGTTCATTCAATACTTCGTTCTTGAGTTATCTGCTATTTCATCCGAATGCGATTTCCAAAACCCACATACATTAGTAGAAATTTACGGCACATCCGTGCGTAACATCTCTTATTTAACAATTTTTTTATTATCATTAAACTGATTGTCTAATTATCTTGGAATGCATATAGTGATCAGTAGGAGCATAGAAAAATAATTGCCAAATATTTTGATATTTCGATTTTATTATATCGAAATTACGATCACGAATGCCTAATTCATCCCCAGAATTTTTGTGAATCTAATATATTTTGGCTGGCAAGGAGATGATTTATGTAAATATCATTCAACGAGTTTGCCACATCAGATTTTTATTATCCCATTTATATTCAGATCACGAAATCGAATACCAAACATATTTTTTTAATATTATTCATTCTCACGGATAAACCATTTCCATTCTTTATTTTTTCCATTTTTGCCCAATTCCCGATTCCTCATCTACGGATTTCGTATTATTTAAGTTTCGGACTTGCGCCATGTTTCTCGGATGACCATGCGCCAATTTTCTTCACTTTTGTGACTTTATATTTCAATGATTTACCACCCGCGTGTTATTCGATTCTGAGATGACTACCTATAAAAAGGAAAATCCTCAAACCCGAAGAGAAAAACCAGAAAAATGTGAGAAAATTGATTGAAAATTCTATGGTTGGTAAATAGAGACTTATGGAGATGAACTGCAAACATCATAAGTACTCGCACGTGACCAGAGGAATACGAAAGCGGGAGCTGAGATTCAACGATTAAGGGGGTACTCAAGGGGCTACAAGAAACTATTGCAAATGAGCAAGGGACAGACTGACAGATAAATAGGTGCCGAAAAGGCGTGCGTATGCATGTACACGATTTTAAAGTTGTCAAAAAATTCAATTTAATTATTGTTTTGAAGATTTAATTAATAAAGGGAATAGTGAGCAGTTGGGATATGCAGATTTATTGAAACGATCGTTGTCAGCGTAGAAGGTAGAGTGAGAGAATTGAAATTTGGGTAATATATACGACTACATCCATCTTCGGTAGAATTTATTTGATACCTCGACTAGCTACCAACCAACATCGAAACTAACAGTGATCACGACGCTGAGGGCGTCGGTCCCGACTAGTTGAAGGTGCCCAGGTGAGGAAATCCAAGCTTGAACGATGGGTCCAAGCTTGGATCAGCTTAGGATACCAAGCTTTGAAATTCCTAGCTTGAACCAAGCTTGATTCAATATATCATATCTAGGTCATTCCAAGCCTTGGAATTGCTAGCTTGAACCAACCTTGATCCTAGGGAATTGTCATGGTTCAACCGAGCTTGGTGATGTAATGCAAATACAAGCTTGTATACCAAGGTAGTTTCGATCATGGCCCAGGTTTGGTATTCCGAGCTTCAACCGCGCGGCTTCAACCAAGCTTGATCCAATATATGATGTCTAGGTCATTCCAAGCCTTGGAATTGATATCTTGAACCAACCTTGATGTTATGGTAATACATTGTTTAACAAAACTTGGTGAAAATAGGCAAATCGAAGCTTGGGTACCTCGGAAATTCCGACCATGTTCCAAGCTTGGATCAAGCCTGAAATAGATAAATAAAATAATAATAACAATAATAATAATAATAATAATAGCTATAATAACAACAATCAATTAGTTACAGATAGAATAAATTACTGCGTATGTTCGTAATAACGATTAGGAGTCGTCGAAGGGAGGGTGTGGGGGTCCAGCAAAGAGTAACTTATGTCAATGGATAATGTAAATTAAGTAAATAGTTACTGATGTTAGTTACATTAAATACATAGAGCGTTATTCAACAACAGTATTTCTATAGAGTTGACATAGAATTTATATGCGCAATTAAAAATTTGAAGTTATAAGTGCGTGTCAGCTTAGTGGTAAGGCGTAGGTTTCATAATGTTAGGGTCATGCGTTCGAATCTCGGTTGCGGCCGTCAATTTTTAAGTTAATTAATTAGGTTTCTTCAAAGACCAATTTATCAGGGAATGATCAATAGAGGCAAAATTGTCTCGTATCTACGATAAACAACTAATTATTTCATTTTTTCCTCTATTTTTATCAATAATTGACTAGATTTCACGTTCAAGTTTGAATCAAGGTTGCTCCAAGTTTGACCCAGGCCTGGACTACCTTCATTTTAGCATCTTGGCTCAACCTTGGATCGAGCTCGACGTCCACGCTTGAACTAGCGTTACAAACCAAGGAATAACCAAGGTTGGTACAATCTTGAATTCCAAGCTTGAGCCAAGCTGGTTAGTCTTGGTCCAAGCTTGGACCAATGGTTAATCCCCACCTGGGTGGGGAACAGGGGAGTGATTTTGCACCTTTTTTCCGACTTATGACTAGATGGAGGATTTACCCAACGCAATTGCTCGTTTAAATTTTATCTTGTTAGCCTTAAATATTCAAAAATTTGGAATTAAATTTGTGTTACGTGAACCACTCGGATTCGTTATAAAAAGATAATTTAAAAAAGAAGGAAAATTATTGAAGGGCTCTAAATCGTGATATTGATTGAAGAGGATCTACCAAGTTTACAAACAAAAATAATAAAAAATACGCCGATTATCATTGCATCTATCTGTCACTCAACTCAGTGAAGAATAATGGTAAACTGTGTATTTTTTATTTTTGTTTTGTGAGCTTGGTAAATGCTTTTCGGACATTATCGCGATTCACCACTCTTCAATCATTTTTCCTCTTTGTTTTCATTATCTTTTTATGACCGTCCGAGTGGTGCCTGCAACACAATTTTAACGCAAATTTTGATGTATTTCAGGCTAAACAGATAAAATCGAAACAAAAGATTACCTTCCCTAGATAGTCCATGCGACCCTCAAAACTCCTTTTTTCTTCCGTTAGGGAGCACGGAACATCATCAGTTCGATCAGGTGGATTTACGAACACACGTGCAGCGTGAATTTTCACGAGCGCGGAGGTAGCGTCCCTAGGTGAAGCCAAGTTACCGGTAAACGGAAAGTTTTCCCGTTCACGTTTTGTTTACGAGTAAATGGAAAGGCAGTTTTCGGCACGAGGTAAACGTAGCAGCAATGTCAAAATTGTAAAAAACGAACTTGCTTGTAAGTGAAGTTCGATCGTGATTATATGAAGAGCCTCGTCACGAAACATTAAAAACTTGTAGTAGTCCGCCAGTGCTACTTGGAGCCACAAACATATTCAAAGTGAAAGAAAAATGTCGGTCGTGGTGCCCCTAGCGCGGGTGCCTACCAATTTTTGATTAGTGTGAAGTTAAGGCAACGTTATAAAAAATTGGAGAGGGTATGGGTATTGATAATGGGTGGGAATCAATCTCTCGACGAGGCTCTTCTATAATGACGATCGAAATTCACTCACAGGTAAGTTAGTTTGATCGTACAATTATATTCATGTCTCGTCTTCGAGATTTTGTAGAAACTTCTTCGAAATCTTCGAGAAACTTGTAGATATTTGTAGAATGACAATTTTTAAAAATTAAATCACAGCCAGCATACTAGGACTGACTACCCAGTACTGCCTTAACCGAAGGTACCTCTATCCGTAGCACAAAGCCGGTTATAGAAACAGCTGTGCTTCGAATAATAGCTAGGCTAACACCTTTGAAAACTGCTGTCGAAGTAGCTGCGTGTTTTGTGCTATATGCAGAAAATCCGTTGGTGTCCATACCGGCTTTGGTAAGACACGAGTTAACCCAGGCATGGGCAATCTCCAGGTAGCTCGGAGCAGAGCCATAAACTCGAATTAGAAATCCAATAAAGTTTACATTTCCATTTCAATAATATTTCCATTTCAATAATAAGGGTCTTAGTACTAGCATAGTGGGGGCAGTAGTGGGGGCTTCACAGGTACTAAGGTGGGGAGTATCCCATGAAGCATCTGGCAAGAATTTATCCTCCGGAAGGGTAAAACTTGTCGCGCATCTGATTATTTTTTAATGCACACATGAAAAAAAATTGAAATTTTTCTGATCGACTTATTTCGCTGCTTTTCCTTTACTTGAGTCTAATTTCTCCTCTTTTCCTTTTCTTAAGCGTCACCCCCACTTCGGTTGATCTCAGCAGAGGAGAAGGGCTTTTATGATCTGGGTTATAAAGGCCCATCACCCGATACAATGGGCTTTCGTCTACCCTTTGTTACGCACTAATAGAGGTCGGGAGCACGACTTGCTCTCAGAGCAGAGTTTGCCCAGCCCTGAGTTAACCCAATGAGCGACGATGCTGATGTTTGCGATGATACTGCTTCGTAGGGCTTTTTAAGTGTAATAAAAAGTAAGGACCGTGCCTGCCACGCAAACTTGGGGTCTCTGGGCCAAGAAAGGAAGAATCAAGAGGGGCTGATTCTTACCTTTCCTTTAAGTTCTGGTTCTGCCCGCTATCATAATCTCGAAGCTTCCAGCTATTTGCTGAATGTTTTCCAGCTTAATTGCGGAGAAAGTTTGAAGTCTATGAGCTGTGCCTAACGCCAAGAGAGTAACGGTCTTTTCCCTGAGTTGTGTTACGGTTAGCTCATCGTTTGATAGTAGGGATTCAAGGTAGAACAAACCCACTCAGAGTCCCAGGTATGAGTGTACCTTGGCCTAGCAGGACGAAGCTTGACCTTTGAAAAACCGTTGGACTGCTGGATCTCTTGCAATATCTTTCTCGCCCATTAAAGAGAGTGCAAAATGGTGAGAGTTAAGGGAGCCATAAGTCGCTCCTCGTTCGAACTCTTTAGACAAGAACTCGAGCACTGTTGGAGCCGATACAGTAAGACAATCGATGTTTAATTCCTGGCAGAAGTCCCACTACTTCTAGAATTCAATACTGTACTGTTTTTGCGCTGACTTGATTGTGTCATAATGTCCGCTGTTGCTGTGGAGATACCTCTTCTGATACAGGCTTGCCGGATAATAATACTCTTACCGCTAGGGTAAGTTAGTAAGCTGGGGGATGGACCAATGATCTGCAAAAAGAATTTAAGAGCTCATTCGAGGCCTTGAATTTGATGAGTTCTCCCTCCAGAGCAGATAGAAATAAAGGGTTCTGCTGGCAAGAGGAGAACAACTACTGTACCCTAGATACACAGATGACACCCGGCCTTTAGCTCAAGATATCCCATCACTAGTTTCGATATTTTAGTGAAAGCATGACGGATAGTAGCTACACCAAACGCTAAGGAAGGTAAACTGGAAAAGTCTACCCTTGAAATAGAAACGAAGAAATTTTCTATTTTCCTGACACACCGGGATCGAGAAATAAGCATCTTTTAGGACAACTTTTGCCATGAAAGCATCTTGTCAAATTAACTTTATCACCCTCTCCACACTGAGAGAAATATTCAATAAAAATTATGTGTATTTTCCGTAATTCTGGAGCGAAATGTGGTTGTCGGAAATTTTACGGAACTGTCACGTAATTTTTATCTAAAGTCACGGAATTTTTCCGCGGTGTTCCGTAATTTTTATCTGAATTATCGGTGAAAAATAACGATACCGTTACTTAAATTTTTCGAATCAACTCCGTAATCGGTAAGTGAACTGAAAGTTCCGTAATTTTTAGTAAATATTTCTCTCCGTGCACGTATCCTAATTTAAAATGAGGAGGTACAATGAACTTATTGAATTTTTCAAGGTTCAAAATAAATTTCTTCGTGCCATTCGATTTATCGATCAAAAAATAGAAGGATATAAAATGACCCGCACAGGGGGTACAGAGTTCAATCGCTTCTAGATTTGATAGCCTAACTATCGCAGCACTAATGACTTTCCCCTCTAGTTCAGAGAAAATCAGCTCTGGAGGAGCTCCTCATTGAAAAGGGGGAGAATTAAAGGGGATTTTATAAGCCTTCACACACTCCAGAAGGAAGGTTCATGTGTAGATACTTCTCCACTTAGATATGAAGTGTCTGACATTACCAGCCAGGTTTCTTCTGGGTCTGGTGGGTCGGCATCTGGCTGCTGGGAAGACGGCGTCTGCGATTGAAGAAGCTGGTGGTCCTGCTGTTGCTCACTCGAAGCTTCTCTTGAGGTCTCGTGCCCCCTTGTGGCCTCCTGAACTTGACAAGCGGGCCCTTCGCGTTTACATTGTTCTGTTTCTTCGATGGAGCAGGAGTAACTTAGAGGTCTTGCCTGAGCTTAGACAAAGTCTTGACCTCTTTCACCTTGTCAAAGAGATTGGAGATCAAGCTTGTCTATTTCATCATCTTCCAAACGGTTGGCGACAGCTGCTCCCAGTGAAACCAGGACTTACATAGAAGAGGAGAAGTTTTTATAGCGTTCCATTTTTGTGACGTCAAAGGTGTCATTGGGTAAGATTTGGATTAGGTAGGAGGAAAACAGAATAATTCTCGATATAATTTTGACAAGAAAAATTACTGACAAAATGGATAGTCCAGACCGTAATTTAAACCCGGGATTTCAGGCCGGGACGTTCCGATTATGCATCGGGTGCTCTCCCAATTGAGCTATCCGACTCTTAGCCATTTCTTCATTTCACTCTCTGTTTATATCGAGTACCGCCGTCCTCCATACGGCAATCATTTTTACATAGAAAAGGGGAAGTATATATAGTGTTCCATATTTTTGTGACGTCAAAGGAGTTGCAAGGTTCTGTGAGGCACAACATTTTTTATCCTTATGAATCAGAACATCTGTTGAGATAGCTAAAATATCAAGATTTAGTTTTGGGGCTTCAGACTGGCATTTTGTCGACGTGTGCCGATAATTTTCCATTAATTTATCCAGAACCTATTTCCCAGTGGTTTTGTTAACCAAACTGTCCCGCAAGCTGCTAGCTCACCTTACAGATATTTCTAGCTCTTGGGGTTTAGATGGGACCGCGCCCAGGACTTCCAATAATTCCGGGCCCACACTCGAGGCATCCTCTAGATCAGGCATGGGCAAAGTGTGCTCAATAGGCTTACCTAGCTCCCAACCCTAATATGAAAGAATGGGCCCTATTCATGAAGAATAGAGACTATTCTTCATGGTTCAATTGTATTGTGCAGGTCGTCGAAGGGGCGAGACCACGATGCTTGGGTCAGAGTCCGGGTATCGTTACCGCCCAAAAATTCGAACAAATTTTTACCAATTCAGCGTGAAAGATCCTTAAGAAATTGAATATTTCTTGGTTATCTTAATGGTAAATAATTACTTTATTGAAAGTTGAAAAAAATATGAGATGTCTGTTTTCTAAAATTCAATCAGTAGATTATCAATGTAAGGTTTATTTTATAAGTTTTGCCCACTGTTGGCCACATAGCACATTTTTTAGTCTGTGAACATTTTTTAATTACCTTTACTCGATCCCTGTCTGTAGCTAATTATTTTTATATAATTGATATTTTTTAATGATGCAAAATAGAGCCAGAAAAATGATCATATTTTTCCTTCAAAAATTCAAATTTTTGCGCGTTGACTGACGTAACGATACCCCCATTCTGACCTAAACATCGTGGTCTCACCCCTCCGCCTACCTGCATCATAAAATAGGACCATGAAGAATGGTCTCTATTCTTCAGGAATAGGACCCATTCTTTCATAGTTATTGACCTAACCTATTCTTCATGAATATGCCCCATTCTTTTATAGTCATTGGCCTCATTGGGGTTGGGAGCTAGGTGAGCCCATTGAGCGCACTTTGCCCATGCCTGCTCTAAATCCACAATGACAGGATCAGTCTCAATAGAGACTGCACCCTGTAAGGCCGCTGTTGGGCTGTTTGTCTCTGGGATGAGTGCCTCTGGTACAGATGTGTCAGACGTAGCCGACGCCTCGGTGTTTCTACCGTTTTTGTGCATGTCAGATGCCTCGGGGGCAGATGGTGTATTTAAATTCCTAACATCTTGATTTTCCTTGTTTCCCGGAAAATTGACGACACAAGGAGAGATTAAGTCGTAAGTTGTTCGCTGAGGAAATGCCCAAGATTCTATGAGGTCTAGACGATTGTGGCTTCGTCTCTAGGATCAAGCCGAAGTTCGTTGCGGTTATTTTAAGTTATACTTACCATGAAAATCTTCCGGTGGCTGTGCGAAGAGACGCTCCACCTGGAATATTCAGTTTTTGAATTTTCGGAAGTATCTCGACCTTCTCCTCATGCTTCTTCTTATGTTGACCCACAATTCAATAAATGTACCGAAATAAAAAACAACTCTATTGAAATTGCGTGCGAAATACTCCCACATACACGAAACAATGGAAAGTTGGTAGGCTCCCGCGCTAGAGGCGCGATGATCGATTTCTTTCTTACTCTTTGGATGTGTGTGGCTCCAAGTAGCACTGCCGGGCTACTACGAGTATTGAAAATCTCAAAGACGAGGCTCGAATATAATAGTTAATTTTATCGGTTATCATAAAATTGATACCCAGATCAAACATGATTTTTGTGAGGTTCATACCACGTACATGCCTGTCGCGAATCCTAGGTAACGCTAAATGCTGGTATGATTTCGATATGGAATTCACATCATATTCAGCGGTTTTGGGTTTACTAGGTACGGATTAATTGATAAAATTTACTGACTATGGCTATCTAGAAGAGAGGAGGAGTGAGGAATCTCGGTCCCCTAGAGAAGCACTCGTCCTACTATATAAGGTGACTTGGAGGATATAAAAACAAAATGTGGAATTTAGGTTATGAATTAAAAAGTCAAGAAATTTCGAAAATGGCGTTGTCGGGTATTATCGAAATTTGTTTGAATAAATTATTGTTTTCTTTCCTCAGTCTCCATAGCCTTCAGTGAATTTTTCCATTTTTTCCCTTTTTGATTCCGAATAGAAGCCCTTTATTTGACCAATTTTTTGCATTTTCTAATTTCAATTGCAAATTATTTATCTTTGCTATATGAAATTTTTTAATCGTTGGACCAAAATGAGTGAATAACTTGTTCTCGCAGTAGTGAGTTATTAGTAGCGTTGCTAATTGTTACGAAAAAAATTATACAATTCAACTGGCCATTCGTACAATTTCAATTTCGCTCCTTCCCTTAAGTGAATTTGATTTCGCTTGTGGATAATGTTGCGAACCGTAAATTTTTGTTTTTTTTTTTGTAATTTTAATCGAATTTTACGTAAATGTTTATTTAAGCTCCACCTGAAATATTCATTCGCGAATTTTCATTTCTCTGGGTTCCCTTCGAGCTAGCCCGTTAATTTACAAGAGTGATTAGTTATGGTTATAGCGCTGATAGTTAAATGTGAGGATCTCATCATACACGGTAAGGCAGGCTTGAACGAGCCTTTTAGTTGCCCAAAATGCCTGCAACCAGTCCCTTCTGGATCTGTTGACATGATGGCTGAGTGAGTTTATATTCATTTTGAATTAAATCCAATAGCAGAGTGACCACAGTGAGATACAGTACTGTACTAAAATATTAGTGACTGAGGAATTCGTTTAGGATTGTCTAAAGCGTTCATCTCTTTGCCTATCCGCTCTAACATAATAAATGTAACGGCATGTGTTGTCTTTGGGGCTGATGGCACCGCCACGTCCTCGTCGTGGCTCTGGATAACGCAAAGAGCGGTGTTAACCTATTTATTTCCCCCGAAAAAAACCTTTTGATCCTTAATTGACGTTGAAAACAACATACTCCCCTACAAAACAGTTGATTAGGTGGAGCTATACTAAGCATTGACCGAATTTTTCTCTCTACAAAAACTTCTTCACTTCTTTTTTCATGCCCCAAAGGTGGACGAAACTGATGAGTAAATGTTAAAACAGATCTCCTACCCCAAAAATTATTAATAAATGGTGGAAAGGTAGTTGGCGCCACCCCTGTGTAAGCTTAAATGGTTAACAAATATGTCGGAAATGAAGGAGACTCCTAATACCGCAGTTAACCACAATATTAGGCAGGATATCTGCAGGTCCGTGGACTCAAAACCCATCTGTGCATCTATAATTTTCATTAACATTAATCCGTTAATATGAACACTAAACAGTGACTGGAACAGTTAAATTAAACCAATACATATAATAATCCACTGAAAAACAAATAGAAAGAGTAGTATTCACAAATTCGCATTACTCAGTACCTAGTTCATCTACACTACTCAATGAAGATTACCTTACGTTCAAATAAAGCAGTAATAAGGCGTCCAAAACAAAGATCTTTGTAACGACATGGCTTATACTTCTTTCCTTTTTGCATCTCCTTCAATAATTGTATAATAGTCATTTGATTCATAAGGCACTGATTGAGTTAGTGGACGATGGAGAATGAGCGTTATCCTCCGAAAATGGATTTTTTGCCTGTTTCTGTTTTTGTTCAATTTTTCATAAGATATTTGACAAACAGCAAATTCTCTCGACTTCCTCTCCTCAACGTCATTATACAATTTCTCCAAATTTTAATTGGAAAAATGAAACTGAAAAATAAAAAGTTCTATAAATCCCTAATATTTCGAATGGCAAATCCACTCATCTTCGGGGCGGATTTTTATTTGACCTCATTTATTGATACCTTATCAAATTTACAAAACCGCTTCGAAAAATATATTAATTAAGTAATTTGTTTATAATTATATAGTTATTACCAATTATTTTTGATTTTTCAATAATTTTGTAAATATCTTAGCATGTATATAAATAACAAGACGGAATAAAATGCGCCGTAAAGATGCGTGGATGTACGAAGTAGAATGTGAGCGATTGGTACAAGAACTTCTTTTCATTTCTAACCATTAAACTTGCTGGAAGCAATATATGGCCTAGAGAAAGAAAGAAAAAAAACAAGAAAGAAAGAAATCAAGTTAATAAAAAAGCCACTGAAACTATAATTATTTTGTTAGCAAATTCTCTCATGTATCTATCATCCGCTGCTGACCACAAATATTTATTATTTTGTTAGTAAAAATATTTATAGCAAGTTACATCAGTTTGTTCCATTCATCGGAAAACAAGCCGGTTCTATTGTAATATCACCTCAGCGACCGAGAACTCAGCTAGTGCATTTATCGCGTCATTCTTAATATTTTTAGGCTGATGAAAATAATTTCTCCGTAGTGTGAAGATGAAGTGAATCATTCTTGCTCCTCTTATTTTATCGCTCTGGCTAATGGCAAAGTCATTGCAAATGTATGGCAGTTATTATTAAATGTATAGAGCTAGTCGTCGTCAAATGTATATAATGTGACTGAATTTCATTTTTTGACATTACTGCAGCCGTTAAATCACTTGAGTTTTTAGGCAACGCTGGACGTGACTTACAGACACGGTAATTAAACTTTGTATTTTAACATTTGAGTTATGTAGTGTTTGGAAGGAAAATTAGCGGTTGTTAATATTAAAGGATTGGAATTGGAAGCCAAAATGGCCCATGTGGCACAGTGAAAATAAACGGAAACATTGAACCCACAAATGTTGACCTCTACAGTAAATGGTCTGATCGCACTATACCATCGCGCGTACTATTTCCTTACAACCCCTAATGTAACTTCCATCTATTCTTGAGCCTGCGCTTCACCCCCGTCAAACATGTCCGCCCTCGATCGTCGGTAGTTGAGAGATGTACATCGCGCGCCATTCGCTTTCTCTTGACTAATGGAAAGTTATTAAGTGTATTTCCCTCGAAAAATTTCCTCATTTTCATTTAGCATTCTTGCCATACATAATCCAGTGCTAATCTTAAACTATCACGTTATCGCCAGTGTATAAAATCTTATAAATAATTCTCAGTGTCACCAAAGTTGTGAGAGAAGTCTAATCGATACAGTTGGAAATATATTTAACGGGAAGTATAAGGCAGAAAACATCATTTCTATTAATTTTCATTCATCTGGGGTACGTCTTAATGGTTAATAATATTATCCGTAATGGTGAATTCTCCGAGAAGAAATCATAGCTGATTGTGGTCAATTTTTCCAATATTCTCCTTTTTTTGTATTTCACTGTAGAATAGGGTGGAAAAATAGGAATTGCTTGAGAGGGGGTGATAGAGGGGGTCGGCTAAAGTGCTCGAAGAGAACTCAAGGATCTCTTGTCTTTCGACGCCGTCTACTCTTCCTCTACTTCCTCGTTCATTCGACCCACACCCACACCACCCACTTTTTCTCCTTTTTTTTCAACGTCAATGTCTCCCTCTCTCTCTCTTTTTCTCTTTCTCTCTCTCTCTCTGTCTGTCTGTCTGTCCCTCTCCCTCTCTCTCTCTCTCTCTCTCTCTTTCTCAATCTCTTGCCCTATTTACTACAATATTATTTTTACTCCACTAGGGGCTAAGAATTTTAGTGACCTCTATTTTGCATTAAAGGAATGAAAATGTACGATTTTTTTATTTTTCAATTACTTGTTTGTTTGAAGTTATGAATGACTTGGTTTAGCGGTGTTCATAGCGGGTTTCCAGTTCTTTTGGAATTGTCGAATTTCCGTGTGGTCTTGAGATTGGTTGAAAACGTGCCTCGTCCACGTCCGAGGGTTGGAGGGAAGAAAAAAAGGGTATATCGATCCGTTGACTGGTCCGGGACATCGGCTGGCACGCCACCACCAAATCGTGGAAGGCTCCTTTAGTGCCTGTGACGCGCGCTCTTTCTCCGCCATCCTATCAATTCCTCGTTACAGTATTTTTTCACTATATGCACGTAATTTCGGTGATTTTTTCAGAGACTGTGTGTTCAAGACAAAAGTTCAGTAGGATCTATCATTCAAATTATCAAATTTTTAATGAGGTGAAGACTAGGTGGTGACCGGAAATTTTACCGGACTTTTCCAAAAATCACGAGAAAAAGCAATGATTCTAAGAGTAATGATTTTCAAGTCAGTTTTATATGAAGATTCACTAAATATTGCGAGGGACTACGTGAGCGAACTTACATACAAGAAAATGGGGTAACGTTAATCTATGGAGTAAAGGGAAATATTTATTTAAACGTTTCATTAAGCTATATAAGAATAATATAAATTAGTGTTCGGTTTTAAGCTAATGTATTGCTCTACCAAACCTTTTCTTATTATCCATTAATTTGCTGAAAATTCAAATATATATCATATTTCTTGCAATCTCGTATTAATGAATATTAAATTACTGATACTGATGTAAAGTGGAGACTGGCCAAGTTAGTTTCCCAACACTTGAAGAACAATTATGAAAAGAGTCTACGTGTAGTAAATATTCAATTGGTTTCTGCAGTTTACTGCTTGCTTATAGAGTTACACCGGAATTTACTATTTGATCAACTACATTATTCTAATAATATTATTGATATTTTTTCAATTATTGGTTTTGACCTCTAATTTAAATAAATGCTCATTTTCATTGATTTTTTTTCTTGATTTATTACAGATTACTATTCCAGTTAATGCTTAATTGAAAATGAGGATAGTGAAGGGTGTGAATCAGTCTAGCGGGGACCCAACGGCCCTTTCCATAAGAGATGGTTTTTAGAAGGTACGTAAAATTTATGATAAGGAAATGATCTAAGAATGTCAACTTCAGTATTCAGGTTCACGGAACATCTAAAAAAACTTGGTTTGTAGATGAGAAAAACGACTACGAGAAAAGTCTGAAAGATCTGAAGTCTGTTGATGATCCTATCATACGTCAGAAATTTTCAAACGAATAGACGAGTTAAGGAAGTGCAAGTACACTACTGATAATTTATTCTGGCTAAAATCACTTTCAGGGAATATAGAATAAGGTCCGATGATTATTTTGAGCACGATTACAAACAGAATTTGCGAATATTTTTTTGCGAAAGAAATTCTTCAAAGACAACATTTAACATGTTGTTCTCATAAGAGTACCACGCTTGCATTTTTTATCCCACCGTTGGGCAACTTAGAGTATTTTTTCGAACATTTCACCATATATGATCTTATTCGTTAGATTCTGTTGTTTTTTTTCAAGACACGAAAAAAAAGGGAGTTTCCGAACAAATAATGAAGGAGAGGGGAATTGAAAATCTCTCCATCCGGCTGGCAGCCATATTGGATGGTTTGAATTCGCACATTTCTGAGGTTTGGCAAGGGTCTGTTCGAAGGATTCCTCGGGCCAATTGGGGTAGGATATATGGAAGACATGCACAGTGTCGTCATACACTGGTTAAAGTTTAGACCAACGATAGTCAAGTACTAAATTAAACAAAATATAGATGACAATATTCCTTAGATATAGTATAGAAAAAATTTATTCAAAAATTCCGCAGGGTAAAAAAGTAATGAATTTTCGGACAAAATTAAAATTGTATGAAAAAAAAATTTGCTCCTTTAATCAAAATATTTGGATATCCTTAATTAGGTCTTCTTGAAATTCTTTCCTAGCACGAATTATGATGAGCTGGATTACCGAAATACGTTAATGGATTATATATTGTTTATCTTTTTTCTTTCTAATGAAAGCACTGCATTCATGGGATTTTTAGCTCTGCTAAATTTACTTAGATGCTATGTAGAATGGTTCGAACAGAGAAATACGAACCTTGACGACTAAATGAGAATCGGATAGTATTGGAATCATCTTGTAGGATCACAGTGGTCGTCAATAAATAAATGGAAAAGTAACTACTCAAGACTTTGATAATAAAAATAACAATTCAATTAAAGGAAACATTGAGCTGTGATTAAAATATGTCTCTTCTCTCTGAAAACTCAAAACGAACTAACTAATCAACTCTTTCAAATCTTTCTTGTTTTCCTCACTACTTTCCCCCTCTTCACTGTACTCGAACAAACCATCTATTGTCCATCTGACTCCACATTCTGTCTCCACTGGACCTCACACAAAAGTTCCAAAAAAGCACGAATGCCATAAAACCGTCATTCAATCCCCCTAAACACTACACGCTAAATTATCAACACTAGGAAAAACTATAAAAGAAATAAAATAAACATGCAGTCTAAACTTTACGTTTCACAATGGACTTATTCCACTGACAAAAAATCTTTGCTTTAAATTTTAAGAGTCTTTTATTGAAACTAAAAGTTATTTTCCTATGCATCTTAAAAATCTTAAAACCCACAATCTAAAATTTTGTTATTTGATTTTGGTATCTCAAGAATTTGATGTGAAATGTCAGTATCATTTGTCGATTTCTAACATCGTACATTCATCGTATTTTGAATGACAGATAGGGCGAATTTCCAAACTATAGATATATCGTAAGTCCGTCATGCTTATTTCCTCACTGATGGCAAGTGGCCGCGACATTCATTATGCTTTATGCTATTTATTTGTCCAATTTATTTTTTTTATTTCCTTCCCTTTTCCTTCGAAATTCATCATTCATCGGTGTTTTCTTCACGATGAATGGTAAGATTAATAATAACAGCAATACATGTCAGTCGTTCACCATCTGTCAATTTTAATATTTCAATAAATTATTTCCCAATTTCAAATTTCTGTCTTTCCTGACTAACATTTGATTCTCGATATCAATTGTAATTCATGTCGGAATTACTTCCAAGGTCTAACAAAATAATCCTGAAATTTTATATAACCCCGAATTTTCAATATTTTGCATCCACCTTCATACTCCTTTATTCAATTGTAAAAGAAAACGATTATTTGTATTGGCAATTTATCGAAGGAATTCTCATGCCTTTTCATGAATTCCGAAAATTCTCTCCGTATTCATGATTTTATTTACTATTCCATTCAAGAATTGCAGTAGTCAGAAATTTGAATGGATCATATGTAATTTAGTCAAATTTTACATAAGCTTCCAAAAGCTTATCAATATTCTTTCCATGTAACACGAAGAGTCCTCTGAATTGTGGAAAGTATTGGACGTTTCAATCGGGTTTTTCCAAATAATTTTTTTAATTATCACTTCAACCAATCAGAGTGCAGCCGCAACAGTGATGCTTTTTCATTATACCTGTTTTTCAAACGATAATCTCCCAAAAATAAATATAAACATAAATTAATAATGGTATACACTGTATTTCACAAACAACTGTTGTCTAACAGATCACTCTATCAATTCCTCAACACAAATATTCAACCTCCTCATCTGTTTCTGTCTTATCAGATACTTTTGAGTAATCCCCCGTTTAAAAGTCGAACCACAACAAATAATACAGTGAACAAAACAAACGGATCAACTGAATTAGAAATGGAAATTGGTATATTGTGTACCAAGGGAGGAAACAGAATGCCCTCTTTTCCTCCCTCGGTGAACAATATACTATTCATCTTTCAACCCATTTCACATTGACGATTCTGTGTGACAGATAGACAAAAAAGTGGCTTATTTTAAAGATGATTGAACAGTGACGAGTTATTGTAGAGGATTTTTCGGCAGGTATTTATGAATAAACGAATGATAATGTCTCGCTGAGGATGGAAATAGCGAAGGAATGAATGTGAAACCCTTTTTTCACATTATGGTATACCGCTAAAGAAATTAATTTTATGTTAAGCTTTCGAAAATCCAAAAATAAAGTTTTTCCATAGCTTAATTTGGGTTTTCCAAAAATTTAATTTAAAATTTGGAAGTCTCAAATTAAGATGTCTGAAAGTTTAAATTTTAAGATAGTCGAAATTCTTATCTCAAAGTTTTAGTCTTTACTTGAGACATTCAAAAGTTTCAACTTAAAACGACGGAAATTTCAACAAGGTCGTAGGAGTTGTCCTCAATATATAAAAACCTCAGACAAAAGTGGAATATGTCCCAGGGCTATCTCAGGTTTGCAAAACTGCTACGAACAAAAACATGTGTGGTCCTATTGTTTAAAATTTGTAAAAAATTCGACGCATTGCCGTTATTTTCTAGTTTTGAAAAACTTAAACGTTATCAAAGTCGAGAAGAATTGAATTTTGAAAAACATGAGTTGCGACTCGAATATTTAATGTTAAGACTGTCAGGTTCCCAGTTGCGACTTCCAAAGTACTCAATTCAAGATTTTTTGAAATCTCAAGTTGCGATATTTAAAAGCCTTAGATTGAGAATTTTGCAAGTTTACACTTGAGACTTGAAAGTCTAAGAGTAAGAGTTCCATATGTCCCAATATGTCTTAGCACATGTATTATTTCATAAGGGTTGCTAATATATCTTTTATAATATCTCAGCATTGGGACAAAACATCGGCTTCTTTGGAGTGATGAATCTCTGAGCCGTTGGAATAGAGATTTTTGCTCGTCCGACATTGGTGCCTGAGCCCAAGACCTGAACTAGCTAAGTTGAAATATAAAAATATAAGTGAAAAACTCCAATATAATATCTTGAACATTTTTTTGTGGTGATTTGGTGGTTTTCTCAAGTTTTTAGTTTGGGAAGTATGTAGTAGCAATTCTGAGATGAGGAATCGTAAGAAGAAATATTAAAAAAAGCTTCTTTTATAATGAATGATGAAGCTTACGAAAATAAAAATCATACTATGAATATTTGTGTCTCTCCCAGTGATTTCATTGGGCCTACTCCCCCAAACTTCCCTCTGCGCTTATGAATAATGCGTGATTTTACACCATTTCAAAGGTCATGAAATGAGCTTATTTGACTAACTCCAATTCCATAAATTCATCCCACTTTCAGAAACTGTTTCAACCAGAAATTATGTTGATCCTGTATCGTTTGAAAGCTATTTACGTTAGCTTTTAACTGATATCACTATGCGACCCTATGTCGTCTAGGTACAAGGAAAACCCTGTTGATGGAGTGGGAATCTTCTTGCCCTAAATATTCTAAAAGAAAGAACCTAGCAGTGACAGTTTATTTTCAGTCCCTTTTAAGTATTCATAGAGTAACCTACCTCCGGACTGAGCCGAGATGGAAATTATTCCTCGATAATAAGAGAAACAGAAGTGAAAATACAAAGTCAAGTGTCCACTATTTCAATTCCATAATCCGATAGTATCTTTCATGTCAGGTTTATTCTATTTATCTGAAATTAATAAAATCAACTTTCATCATACTAATAATTAGGAAAGCACCACGGCTAACCAATATATCTAATATTGAGATGTAATTTCCACAAAATTTCTCTCATCCGTTCCACAGCTTAACGAAACTAACGAAGTACTAACAAAACTATATAACCAAAATTTTAGGTACAAAAATGCAGGTACAATATCAAAATGACAACTCATTACAAACGCCGTCACTAACCCCAGCTCAAAGTTGAAATTATATCAGGAATAATGAAATTTGATTCAATCAAAAATCAAAAGACACTCGATCGTTACCGAAGAGTAATCAGAATCATTTTAAAAAAAGTTAAAATTAATTCAGTGATTTGAAATAATACACAGAACGGAAAATATTAATTTACTTACGTGATGTGAATGACTCACTGGCTAACGTAAAATGCCCCAGAAATGATATAAAAATTAGCACCAGCAAGACAATACCGAGGTCAAGAAACTTGACAAATATTCACGACCAATAAATGAAATTCAATAACGAGAGCTGACATTCGTGAGCTGTATTCTCTAAGAAAATTGATATAAAATCACCTGAGGGTCATCGGGTAGATATTTATGTCATGTTCATAGTTTCAACAATAAAAAGAGCTACACGAAGATATTTACAGAGTTCTATCTGGAGTCAGTCTGGATGAATAAACTGAATCTCTGATATGGTGTGATAATTACTCATTAGAGTCGTGAAATTTAATTTAACACGTAGAACATAGAAAAATCACAACAAATAAAATTTACGAGAGGGAGAAGAAATTATAACTCACTGACTAAAGTAATCTGAGATTCATAAGTAAATCTAGCAAGCGAACAGTCCCGTGTGATATACGAAACAAGAGCACAAAAATCATTTACCATTACATTTTAATTAATAAACTGGAACGGCCATGAAACACGTTGAATTAGTATTTCTTTCAAACCTAGATTGGCATCGCAAAGGAAAAATGCCATCCTTAAATATTAATATAATAATTATTGTGCCAAATTGAAAGTGATTTGTCAACACAGGGAACACGCTGTTAACAGGTGACGATCGCGGTAATTAATCATATTGGTTAACATGAATTAGACATCAACTTAGGTATGGTGGTATGGTACCTTATTAGGCGTACGCAACCGTTATTCTGTCCGAGTAGTGTTTTTTCCTTCCGAATGGAAGTATTGCAATAGTTCTATTTTTCGATTTCCTAATTTTGTTTGGAAATGACGTGAAACGGTCTGGAACGTAAAAATAGCAAGTTTGAGGGCCATGTGTGTATGTGCAGACGGTCAACTGATGGTCAATCTTTATAAACGAAGAATACAGAGAGAAATGGACTGCCAAAAATTAAAAATGTCAGTTCATAAGCCCGATTATGGGATTGATTTGTGGTAAATTTCAGCCTGAAAAATTGGTGATTGTTTCTGAAAAGTTTCTTGCCAATATTCGAGAAACTATCCAATCTATTTCATTTTTTCTTCTTTCAAGATGTTTCTCTCAATGTAATCTATATAGGTCAGTCAGAAAATATATTTATGAATCCATACAAAAGTGTCGAGATATTAAATTTTGCGTTTTTATAAAAAAATAATTACACGCGCTCTCTGATTTTTCAAAATCGACCTATCAATTTGAAATTTCGCAGAAAGTTTCCTCTTATGATATTCGTTTAGGAGATATTTCCCATTTGATGTCATTTTTTTTCGAAAAAATCGTTGTTCGAATGGCTACGGATCCATTCGGAAGCTTAGGTACTACCAATTGTATGGGTAGAAATGAAAAATGAGGAAAAAAAACGAATGCATAAACTAATCGTTGAATGTCGATTGTCAAATAGGCTCTGTTAACAGCTTATTATATATTTTATTATACATTCTAGACGACATTTAATTATTTATTGTTAATTCCACAGCTGTGTAGTGAAGTACGGGATGTCACGAACACATATCTACAAATTAATTCGTTAATTAATACAGCACGCCAATTAGAAAAGTCAGTTGATCTCTGCATGGAGAGAAATATCCACAAGAAATTACTAATCTCTTACCAATAAATGGAAAATGTCGAAATGTATTGACGAAAAGCCACGTCGAATACACAAACAATTTTCTGACAATTTCAATCATAATACACGACTTCGGCCCACAGTATGATTCATCAGAACTAGTAATTTATGCGGCAAGGGCTAAAAAGTATTTCGGCAAGGTATTTTATCAACATACTTTTCAATCCTTGTAGCATAAATTACTATTTGAGTCCTTATAACCTAAGTAACTAATGACTCAAAATTTAACGATAAGACAGTACAATATGAACGCGTGGAAAGTGTACTGGACTGTTAATCTTAACATTGATTCGGTTGCCAATGAACGAGAGCCAATAAGTCCATAAAACGCCCTGAAAAACATATTAAATGTATCAGCTGGATTCCGACCAGCAGACAGTTAAATAAATCAAAAACTTTTTTTTATGCGCTGAACAGCGAGAAAATGAACTGCATTAGTTCAAATGATCTCACGGAAAATAGAAAAATATCTGCATATAGCGAGCGAATTTCTCCATCAGTTCCTATCATAAAACAATCATCTAATATAAATAATTGGTATGAAAAAAAAAATCCAGATTTTTTAACCTCAACAATTAGTTGAACGATGCGCAATGGGTTTAAATGGACGTTCTGCGCTGTGTACTCAAACGGTTTTATGTTAACTGTTTGCCGATTGGAATCCAGATGATATATTTTCTTCATTATGATGTATTTTTTCATTGACAGCTGAATTAGTGTTGAGTTCCAGTGCTCTTACCATCCAGATTGATTGGACTAACAGGCCTAGGCGTACTTCAAACTCGGTTAGTTGAGCTTGGCGGCCAAGAATAGTGGATATTATATGGCCAAGAAAGTATTTTTCTGACGAACTTAATTATAATGCATGCAGAAGATGCATAAATTATGACAAATTACTGTAAACATACCATTTATGGACCATTCCCGAAATTCATTAAGATATTGTAAATTTTTTTCCGCGATAAATATCAATATCTTGCTATTCGAAACAATATTGTACATTCAAAATTGTTTACCTTTACTGATCACTTTTAGTTATTGAGAGATGTGAAATACACTTGATGCAGGAGTAGGTGAAATTTTGTTTTCATTGGTTCCCATACGCTGCATAGTTCTTCGCAACCGTACTTTACTGGAAAATTCAGCATTAGTTTATCCACTCACCTCATAGACAGCCTTACTGATAATATTAGTGGTTAGCCAGTACAAACCCTTACTCCCTCTTCGATTTTATTCACACTAGGCTTCACGCGTGCTTCACGCCCGCATGCTAAGGTTCATGGTATTAGTGAGGTACTAATAATTGCTATACCTTTTTAATCTTTAATTCGCAATTTCAATTTTGATTCCATCAATAGATGGACATCAGCTTGTTGACAATTTTAATGATAAGGAACAAATTCCAGATGGCAATCTATGTACACTGAAAAAAAATTCGATTTGATTTGGAACTTCGACTTGACAAAAACATATTTATTGGGTCATTTCTCAGAACTTCACAAAAAACCATCGCAAAAATAAATCTCATCACAATAATTGCCATAAACCGATGAATATTTGGCGAAATCGAATAATTCCCATACCCATTTCCAGGTAATTCAATGAATTTGCACCTATAAGCCCAAAGCATCGGCACAATGATTGAACATGTACCGAGCAAATCTGAATATTATGAGAAAAAAAATGCGAATTTGACGCGCTAAAATCGTTATTTTATGACTTATAACTACTGACCTATTCAATGGAATGCTTAATATAAGATGCCACTTCGGAGAAATCAATGAGATCTACAAATTAATATGTCATATGTCCTCAATAATCGAATTCAAAGCTTGTAAACAAGGCAATAACTGTCATTTTTGGCGTGCGTCATGACAGAAAAAATGCAACTATTTGCTGTAACTTGATAAGAATTTAATTGAATCATAATTATCATATACGATTTCGAAGAGCAATAAATTCTGATTTACTTGACCAATAGATATAAACAAACCCAAACTAAGCGAAATTCACAAAAAGCATGACAGAAATGAATTTCCTTACAACAATGCCCAAAATGTGATAAAAATTTTCCTCAATCCATCAATTCTGAAGTCAATTTCAAGGTATTTTAATATATTTTCCCCCACGTACAAAACATCTCAAAATTACACATAGGCCGAGCAAGTCTCATTATCATGAGGAATAATATACGAATTTTTTAAGCATGACATGCTAAAATTGCTATATTATCGGTCATAACATTGAATCCAGTGAATGGAATTGGGGAAATGCGGGGTCAATTCATAGATCGCAGTGAGACTTTCAATTTCATATATGATATATACAGTCGATCAAGTCTAAAACCTCACTAAATGAAAAAAAAATGGTAGCTTTTGGCGTGTGACATAAAGACGAAAACGGAAACGATCTGGTCTAAGTTCATGAAGGTTTAGATAAATCAGATTAATCAACCATTTTGATGAGTATCAAAGACTCTTTAAAATGGTATATAAATGGTTCCACCAGCTGAACTAATAACTATATGAAAATCGGAGTAAACAGATTTTTGATAAACCGAACTTAATTGAAATTCTCGCCGAAAGTTTGCTTACATTAATGAAAATTAATCTTATTCGATCAACACACCAGTCAATTTCAAGGTAATTTAAGATATTTCCACCATAAAATAAAGAATCTTTATAAAATGGAACAGCAATACAGCAAATTGCGTCATTAAACCGAAAAACATGAAAATTTGCAAAACGTGACATCTTAAAATGGCAATATTATCGCCCATAACATTGGATCCAGTTGATGGAATTGATGAAATGAGGGTTCAATTTGTAGATCCCTGCGAGACCGTCAAATCGATTCATGATAGATTCTCGTTGGTGAAGTATAAAGCCTCAGTAAGTGGTAAAAACTGTCATTTGTGAGCTGTGACATATGGTGAAAGAAGGAAAGAATCAGTTGTAACTTGATGAAAATTCAATTGAATCATATTAACTAGATACCATTTCGAAGAATATTAATAACTCTTCAGAATCATGTATCAATATCCATACCTAGTTTAGTTATACCCAAAAATCGAGCCAAAGTTGATTTTTCAAGTAGGACCTGAAAAATGCAGCTTTCGGCTAAAACCTTCAGAAGTTAGTTAATAAGTACTACCTCTGTACTTCCTATGTGAGGAAGACGGAATTAAGCATAAAAACCAAAGAAAGAAGCCTGGTAACGCTCACGGATCTTTTACTGATGGAATTTTAGAAGCCATAGCTTCAGAAATATATTTTAAATGTAAAAGATTTACTTTTTTTACAATTTTCCGTGAAAACGGTTTTTTTAATATAATTAACATCTTATCGTCTGTCAACGTCGGAAACAAACTTACGATCACAGGTTGTAGTTGTAGTTAAAATACGGCTTGGTCATTTCAAATCCCCAGAATGCGTGCACCTCTGGGAACAGTTGTTAACATACAAATAACCGTAAAAACTGTGGCGAGCGTCAGTTTTTTCGAGTGAGAGACGTGCCCAACTGGCAATCCCACTAATTGTGGAAGGTCGAAATAGAACGAATTGATTGATAAAATTTTCGCGATTATCCCGGACCAGCCGGAGGTCACGCCTAGCGCAAATAAATATTAGAAGGTTTCAGCGCCATAGGCTTGAGGAAACTTAGGAGAAGTTGGCGAAAAGTTCAGGGTAAGAAGATAATCAAGGTTAGAGTTTAGTATGCGGAAATCGTTTCGGTCCGTTCATCGCGCCGCGAAACGGGATAAGAAAAGTATCATCCGTTGTGGATTAATGGGAACTCCATTTTCAAAAATCTCCCCAGGATGTACAGCTTGGGGTGCTAGCACCCGTAAGGGAGGGGTCCGTGAGGTATTTTGGGTACATTTTAGGGGTGGAATGTTAGTAAGGGTATTTACGACCAACATCCCACTGAATTGTCGATTGTGTTTGTCGCGTATGGTGTTCTAGATCTTAGTTAATGTTCACGGATCCCCGGAGAACCAACCGGGTAAGACTAGCCACGATATTGGGGAGTTCTAAGGCAAACAGATTAAAATTTGGATTCTCCCACTCACATTGGAATAGAGCGGTATTAGTGCGCTGTGAAGCCAGCGCCTTTGCAGTTAATCCTCCGGGACTAACGTTCCGGTCAGGCAAGAGTTCTGCTATATTTTTGGCAGTTATCGTCAGGGCGCACGAGCGAAAGGATGAGTCTTTCTCCAAAGCAAAACGACCTCATGGAAGAATTCCACCGGACACAATCTATACGTGTTAAGGTGAAGGAAGTTGGGTAGAATTAATCCCAGCAATGCCGGTTACTGGATGTCGATGTTTTTCCTGGCTTGTCAGTGTAATTATTATTAATTATTCCATCCATGTGAGGTGTCGTGAGTATTTCTCAGCCGTGACTTACTTGAAAACCATCCTATTGGGCCTTCCCCGTCGAGGCTTAGGGGAATTTTCCTCGAAAATAAGTGTAAAAAATCTAGGGGAAGCCGCCGCAAGACCCCGAGAAAATGGTGGAATTGTTCGTGGGTGGTGTCGAGTTGCGTGCCTGTCACCGTGGCCTGGAGTATTTCCCCTACTCCACTCCGCTCAACGTTGAGCGAGAACTCCGGCCCAACGGTGCTGTGAAAATCCTGTTTTCGAAAAATGGGGGTATCCCGGCCACCAGATGTGGTGGAAATCCCCAAATACCAATCGGATGGACCATTCGAGTGTGATAAAATTGAATCCGACAAAAGATTCTTAGGCTCGCCGTGTACATTGGGCATAGTACCATCTCCTCTCGTTCTCTCTCCGAGTCATTCACACTCTCGCCGGTTTTTCTCCGTGAAATTTCCTCCACAGTTAATTATTTTGAGGGTCATTCATTATTGCGCTGCTAAGATGTTAGTATACTAGTATTATAATGTAATTGTCTTACTATCATTTCCGGGGGAAAAATCTCGAGCATCGCGATGTGTGGTCGGTGGTCCACAGAAGATTCATAGCGGAACTCTTGCCTGGCCGGAACATTAATCCCGGTGGATTAACCGCAAAGGCGCTAGCTTCACAGCGCACTAATACCGCTCTATTCCAATTTGAGTGGAAGAATCCAAATTTTAATCTATTTGCCTAAGAATTCCCCAATATCGTGGCTAGTCTCACCCGATTGGTTCATGCTCATTTACATGAAAACTCATCACTTCTCATCTACTGGCATTTCTAATAACGCACTTACCTACCAACCTGTCAAAATTGCTGAATTGACAGGTCAATTCGCTCTAAAAATAAGAAGTGGGAAAACCACGCCATAATTTCCTCCAATTCAAAGTCAATTCGTGTAACTACCACGAAGCGATTCGCTCCCCAAAATCCAAATTACAAGGCAGTCTGGAAGCAACAGTGGGAGCGTCAATTTGACTTGGTGGAAATTACTTACAGAATCGATCTGTCTCTTCGAACCTCACATATAATAATTCAGAAAGAGTCAATATTGTGCGTGGTAACCTACCGAATAATAGTAGATAGTTATTGGACGAAGGTATATAGGGATACCGCATCCTAAAATCGAAAGTAGTAGTGTTTCTTGCATATTAAAAAGACTGACTGACGGCTACGCGTTTGTCGACGTCCTCAACCATAAACTATCCAAACTCTGTTTTAACTATAAGCGAGTGGGTGAAGGTGATGTGATAAGAAGTACTCATAATAGAATCTTAGAAAACTCTTATTCTGGTGAAGAAAGACAATTATGCTACCGAAAGATCCACAACATAAAAAAATACGGATTAAATAACCAAATAACCATTAACTGTGAGTTAGAGATTTAAACACTTTCAACCTTTCCAAATTCAAAGTCATCGGCTACATAACATTTAAAAGAAACTTTGAAATGTACATTCTATTCATTGATAATTGATTCATTGAAGGCAGTGGGCATGACGGACCGAACTAATGCAGTGGCGAAAACACGTGCGCATCAAGTACGGTGGTCGAGTTGGTGTTGGTCAAGGACAAACGGAGCAGGGCCAGCTGCAGGTGCGCGTTGTGCAGCTGCAGGGGGAAAGGGGTGGCCAACTAAGCTACGTCTGTCATCAACCTCAGCGTCGCACCGACAGCCCGAGAGCCATGCTCTGTTGTGGCCGCAGAAAAGTAAGATACTATTTTTACTGAATTTTTTCGATTGTTTACTGCTGTTTCATCCAACTTGAAGAGAACCACACCTTTGGTGAATACTTTACGGTTCGAAATCTTGCAAGAAGCGACAATTTCGAACATGACCGGGCAAAATCACAGATTTCAAGACGATACTAACTTACGAAGTAGTTAAGTATTTATTTGAGAATTAAAAAATCTAACTGTTCATTATATTTTTCGTTGATACATGTTTCGAATACTTCAGACTAACATGCCAAGGTTCTGTAAATTTTCCTTAGGCGTTATTGGAGTGTTATGCATAGATATGAGTACAGTACATATAACGAAGACAATAAAATTATAATTTTTTTTTTCATTACACATGAAAATTAATTTTTAGATCTCGCATACGGAAATATTCCGCCATACATTCTCAATCCTTGGAGCTTCTTTAATCCCCTCGAATTATTAATTTGCCGAGATATTGAGTATTATTTATTGAAATAAGAAAATAAGTGGGCATTTTTTATCTGATGGGAGATTACCCTTACGTATAACCCCCTGAAGGAGGCTCTCAGCTGCTTGCCATTCTTTCACTATAACGCAAGTCTTATTCCGTTTAAAAAGTGCATGTAACCCAGAAGTTTCATTAATTTTATTATGTATACTACAGCTTTGTGCTAAGGTTCCTATGTCTTCACTTCTTTGATAACTATTATCGCGAAGTAGTGGTTGCGTTCTGGGCTCTCTGCAATGAGAGTTTTTTTTTTTATTGTGATGCAATGAGAGTTACCACCATATTTTTAGACGAGACTTCTTTTCCAAGATTGATTTCCCAAATCCCCTGAGTTTCGATGATATGGAAGCATCTGAAGCATTCATGTTCCACATTTTCGACTTCCAAGCAGAGTCAGGATTTGGGAGAATCATCATGTATGAAATCATGAAATCGCACCGAAAAGCACTCATATTCTGAAAAAATTTACGCCAGGTAATAATTAGTCTCACCATTGATGCAGTTTAACCAACTACTCACTAATCACCTCTTTGGAGTACGCTGCATCTTATGATTAATGTCTCAAATTTTATCTGCTGATATAATGATCACCATCGCATTTTTTACCTTAATAACAATTTGTTCTCCGTAATGCCTTGTTTTCAAATATCTCATAGCCGTCAACAGATTCTTTGACGAAGCCCCCAAGTGGCCCTCAAGTGACGTAAGATCCGGTGATCACGAAAACCAAGAAATGTAAAGACGCCAACCAACCAAACGATTCGGGAATCAGCATTCAAATCATCCCTCACAGTTTGAGTGAACTGAGATGAAGTGCTATCCTGCTGAAACCATATTGTTTGTCTTCTCTGCAAGTTCACGTTGACTGCCAGCGCTGGCGACTGCTTATTCAAGAATCCCAGTTAACTTTGTCAGGTGACATTATCATTAAAAAAAGTATGGAGCTATCATTTGCTCATCCATGATACCGCATCATACCTTCACTTCTGACTGATGCTGATGATTAATGCATTGCGTCCAGCGCAAATTATCTTTTGACCAATCATGAAAATTATATCCACACGACGAATCACTACTCTGAAGCGTTACCTAGTCATTGGAAAGAACGTACGGAAAAAATTCGGATCTTCAATCAGTCTTTGCAACTCCCAGTTACAAAAGTCTACATGATTCCGGCTGTTTTGTGCGAACAATGCTTGAGTCAACGATATATGATACAGATTCGCAGCGGCCAGATCGCTGAAATTCTTTGTACAGTGATCCGTGATATATCTAAATCTCCACCAGTTTCTTTCACATTGATGTGAGGATTCATTTTCGTGGCATTTTCCGAGTAAAGTCGAAGGAGTTTACATGAATGATGAGATATTTGAAAATAACTTATCAAAGAGAACAAATTTCATTGAAGTAAAAAATACGATTGCAATTTGAGCTTGTAAGTGTGATCCTGACAGCTAAAAAATGTATGCATCAAACGTCCTTTTCGGACCCTTACAACTTATGTCTCAGAACATTTCCTGCCAGTTGTGCCCTTAGAAGATATTTAGGTGCATCGTTTCTAATGGAACATCCTATATAATGCGTTTTCGCATACCGTACAAGGAACGCTCATCATTCGCAGAACCCTCAATAGGTAGACTGATGCAACTCTCCGCTATGATACCCGATATTTTATACATCCGTCCGAATAGGGGTGGAGGGGGAGGGG
>NW_011887860.1:231421-281640 GCF_000806365.1 Fopius arisanus
GGGGGGAAGCACTGACATTATTTCAAGGTGATTAGAGCTACATCATCTGCATATGCTATACGTATATTTTCACGCTGCAGGTCCCGCTTCAGTAACCCATCATACAGGGTGTGTCACAATAAATGGCGTTCAATGCTGTGCACTTCTCCGTCTATTTGCTCCTTTGTGGCTTCACAGTTCTTAAGATAATGCTCCGTATCGTACTTTATGATTTTTGTAGTAAATTAGCTACCGATCATTTCCTGTAAGTACTCTGGTACATTGGCTTGTGTGAGCTTCTTCCCTCATATTTTTTATTGCCTGGCCATCTTGCAAGGGATTGGCTGGGTTCTGGATGAGCAGCTCCAGCGCATGGTTAATCCAGCTGTGAGGTTCGTCCTTGGGTTGCCGAAGGATGCCTCGATCTCTGGCTCACGACGCGATAGGGGTGGCTTTCTATCTCGGGCTGCCAGATTTCGGCTGTTGCCGCACTCATGTTCCTGGTAATGAAATTGGGCTCTCCATCTGTCCTTGCTAACTGTTTTGTAGAGTATTCATTCTCCAGACCTCGGCGTCATGGCCCAGCAGACTTTGACAGTCCGTAATTTCCCATGGAGACCGATAGGGCTGTGTTAGCTGTTGCTAAGCCTGAGGTCTCGAACAACAGCCCTCAGCGCAACAGAAACCTTCCGTCACTTGAAATGCTGGCTGGTGGAGAGGAAGGCATAGTGGAATGTTGGCATTGCATTACTTCCATATTAAGCGATATCCCAATCTGCGTACTCTCTACCCTGCGGTTATTTCATACTTTTATCTCTTAAATTTTTGTTATTCATTTTTTGTTTCTACTTTTTTGTTTTCTATTTGAACTCCTGTACAATAAACCAATTATATTATCTTATAGTGTCTCAACTGTGGTAGGGTTTTCTGAACCATAATGGGTCTGAATATTGTCGTGAGTGGCTATAGGATGAAGTCTACCGCTGGTTGCAATTATGGTAGATAAATAGTCCATTCTACCTCATGTGGATATTTGTCCGGCTGCAACCTGTTTTGTTTCGGTTATTCATGAAGATCAGTTTATTCTTTCTAATTGTGTTGGGCTTCTCTCCTTGCATTGTTATTGAAACTTTTGTACCACACACGACGAAAGATAGGCATAATTATTCGCCAGGAGTCTTAGCTCGTCGCCCTTTACTTTGTTTATTAGACCTTTCACTTCTTGCATCGAGAGGGATTTTTAGAGCCATGAGGTTACAAGGTGACTCAGCCCTGAACTCCAAGACTCGATCTTCTGGCACCGAAGATCTCAATTTTGTCGCTACCAACTCCCTTTGGTTGAGTTTAAATAGGAAGAGCTTCTGCCTCTTTGATGAGGATGCATGCCCTAATCCTGTCCTCACTTAATTTCCCGGGCGATACGTTTTCACGGTTCCCTTGAACTTATATCTTCTCGTTTGCTACTTACAATTCTTGGATGAGAATTGGAGCTGTCTGCAGCTTAGCAACCATCCTGCAGAGCGGAATGAAGGCAATTTCGCTGTGGTACAAGTTAGTTTAAACAATTTCAATTCACTTAGGAGCCGTTGCCGTTCTCTCTTGCCGTTTTCATTTATCTTAAAATCACCGCGGCAATTCTTTGCTTATTGTGAACAATTTGTCTCTGGTAAATAGAACTGATTCTTAATGAGGAAGTCTACTTGAATTCGAAAACGGAAAACAACCATAAAATACAATCAATTTTTTAAAAAAGGACTAAGTACACCTTTAAAGTTGACTTACCATGATTTATTCCTGCCCTTTATATGGTAATATATCTCGCTGAGGTCAAAGCCAATAATTCTCAATTACAGAACTTCTAATCTACCATTTTGTAATATGTCGCTCGGAAATTCACCATTCTCTAACGAAAGCAAGGTTACTGCTGGGAAGCGGCGATACTAGAAAGCGAAGAAAACTTCAAGAAGAACGATAATAAGTTTACGCATTTGAAATCCCATTATGAACCTATAATCCTGGGTGAAAAGCATTCACTCTCTTATGTACATCGTACGGGAGAGGACGCGCGCTTAGGATGATTGCACTGCCTCCAGTCAGAAATAGAAGGAAAAACTTTCTGGGAAAAATCTCACATAATGAAATGAAATGCCGATATGTCCAAATCTAAGATGTTTCCAGTAATTGATCCAATGAACGAGACAACCTGCCATTGTCCAAATGGGTGACATCTGCTTCAAAGGATCCACCCGAGTTGAATTGCAGATTTTTAAATTGACAATAGCTTTCCGTCATCGAAAAAACCTACAGGATTTGTGGGTCGTGATTGTCCACAAAACGCACAAATATATGTTTTTTGACAATGAAGGACATTAATTCGATAAAAGCAGTTGCGAAATTATCTGTCTCCAATCAAAATATCTCTCCAAAAGAGACAAGAGGGGTTTACACAAGGGTGAGAGTACGCCGATGAAGAGCACTTTTCAGAAGTATATCTTTTCAATATAATAATACTAATAATATGGTACCTTCCTCCAGCTGTTAAAAGTATCAGATAGAAAGTGCCGTTCTTCGTCGAAACAAATCATTAATTAAATCTTCGGTTCCTGCCATTTCTTACTCGTTCTTTAACTCATTCTTCAACTCATTCTTCAGTACTTTTCTTCAAGAAGTTAGCTCTACGCAACCAGTTACGCAAGATCGCTGGTACTAATTTGTTGGAGGTTGAACAATTCATGATCTTCATGTGGTATCCTGCCGACGTTTAGCTCAGCCTCTGATAGTTTTGCTGTAAGGCAAATTCTGCAGGACCACCCTCCATCGCCGTGACTCATCTATACACGGAATGGACGGCTTGCTGTCAATCTGCTATGTCAATCAGTACCTTAGTATAAATAGCGTAGCTTGCCCGGATCTGGATAGCAGTTAAGTGGACAGCTCAGAATTTCGTCACCTCTATAAAAAGGGCACTGCTACATTTGAAATTTCATACGGTCTGATAACGTCTGCCCTGGTTATCAGTCCCAATTTCATCTCAGCTTGTTATTACAGAGTAAGGTTTTTTCTCGTGATATCAACTTAAAATCGAAGTGTGGTGGACCTATGACAAAGGATACCTGTGCGAGACGTCAGAGATAATGCCAATTCCCCCGTTATTGTACCACCCAGTCTTACCAGGAAAAAATGAGCAAGATTAAAAGATCCATGAATGGGATGTAGCGACAGTCTCGTGGGGAAATGTTCACAATGGCTCTTCGGGTGTGACCAACTATTGAGAATTTAGATTTGGTCCCGATAGTGCGGCCGATAACTGCTACAGAATCATTTCTTGAACATATGTGTCCGTAAGTGTGAATATTCTACGGTGCAGATTTTTAGAAAATGCGCAAAGTTTGCAGTTCGCATCCGATGGGCGACAGAATATAGCTTTCGTCATTCGTGATTTGAAACTGCACTTTTAAGACCTCGGTAATCAAGGGTCTTGGTGATGGTGAATAGTGATGTTAGCATCAACTAATCCCTTTGACTGAACAGTTTCGTTTAACTTTTGCTGCGTCTCCATTTTTTTTGAAAATGCTTCTAGTGGTTGCGTGATGTTGGAGGTCCACGTAATAAACAAAATCTATATTCGAATAAAGAATCGAGGAGTTATTGCGTTTCTGCAACAGTAACGAGAAGTGTTGATATTAGAATATAATCCCTTGCATAGATGGGTCCATTCAATTATATGATTCCTTCAATGTTTGTGACTGCCTCGCCTAAAAAAAGGGTCTTTGGAATATCTTTCAAAAATCTTGCGCAGAATCGTCGAAAGATTCTTCTAAAGAGCTTTTTGGCTCACCAAAAAAATCTTTAGAAGACAAAGTCTACTAGATAGAACTGAAAGCTCTCTAACAGATAATTTTGGAAGATCGTTCTCAGACTTTTTTAAAAAGATGTTCGGACGACAATTTTCGTCGACGGTTTTACGCAGATGATTTTGTTCCAAGATCTTTGGAATATATGGTTTTTTCAATATCTTTATAAGACACTTTTCTAGACGTAAGGTATGGAAAACCGAAAATTATGTTTTCCAGACCGTACATCTGGAACGATTTTCTTGTTCATCTTCGCCTAATCACTCTTGTACGTGGGAGTTGAATATCTGTTTGAAAAATAGGTTCAGTTGTTTTATTTCTCCAGTTTCTTGATGCTCGTTGGTCTCCCCTTTTTAATCGAAACAATGAGAACGACGTGGAACAAATGAGAGGAATCAATTACCTTACATGAGAAGCAAGTTGAGGCGCCTTGATTTTGCCATTGTTGCATTATGATGTTCCTTTGATTCTTGTTCTTTATGTCACATATTGTGTAGTTCATAGAGAAAAAGTGTACAAGGAAGCTCGAGAATCTGCAGAAGCCAAAAAATCGAAAGTTAGTTCAGACATAGCCGTGAAAAATAATCATGCACCCCTCACTTGCAAGATTTGTCCGAACCGTAGGTGAGCGCAAAAAAAATTTCAGACATTGTACGATAAACACAGAAAATACCATTTATGTCATTGAGGCCGATAAACCCGTTTCTAACCTCGCTTCGCTCAACGCTACAAACGCGTTTTTGGCCACACTGACATGAAATAGCATCAGAGCCGCGGCCAAGAAAGTGACTCTGACTCTTTCAGAATATTAGAACACAATTATCTTCAGAAGATATTGGAGGAAATTGTCTTCCGAAAATCTAAAAAATACAATATCTTTCGAAGATCTTAGAAAAAAATTATCTTCCGAATATCTGGGAAATTGTATATGTCCGGACTGTTGGGATTTGGTTTTGTACTCGTGTAGAGCTAAGCGAGACGAGCCAAAGGCGAGGCGGCCAACTACACGAGTAACAAAAACCCGTCCCAACAGTCCGAATAATATTTTTCGTAGTCATTTTCAAGTTTTCAAGTTTGGAAAATATGTAGTATCAATTCCCCGACGAGAAATTGTCCGTGTCACTACGGAACAAAATTATCTTCTGAAGGTCTTCTGAAAGAATCCCTAAAAGGTTTTCAAAAATTAGTCTAGAGAGCTTTTGTTTTTAACAGACTTTGTTTTCTGAAGAGATTTTTGGTTCACCCGAAAATTTTAACGGTTCTTCCAAAAATTTTGGGAAGATATTCCGAAGACACTTTTTTTCTACGCAGGTAGAGTTTGATTGGCGATTTCTGGCATTTGCTATGAGGGATAGAACACTGGTGACTTCATGAATCATCAAAAGTTGGGAAAACAGAAGTACTACACTTTGGAAATCGTAGAAAAGGAATAAAACAACGTTTATTGAAAATTGGGGAAAATTGGAGATGAGAAGAATTTAGCTTGAAAGAATTGATCGATTCAATTTTTCCAATCATGATAGCCTCAGTCTTAATTTTCTTTCATCAAATAGGTTCAAGCTAGCAAATGTATGGATCAACCCATAATGGTCTATTGACTTACCTGAATGATCTATTTGATGTTGAAATCGAGGTTCATTTCATTGTGCATAAACGAGTCTCGTCTGTTTTTATTTTTGGAAGAGTTTCAGGAGAATCTAGATATTCAGACTTGAAAGAATGATGAATTTAGTTAAAGAACCAGGCTAGATTCCATTCTTGATCGGCCGTCTCGATACTCTGTCTTGCACCAGTCTTTGTTCCATCGTCAAGGTAGGCCATTCAAAAAAGGCTCACAATACAAATTTTTTCAACTCCTTCGGGGTGAAAACAGCTTAAAAATATATGAAATATCTTTTTCAAGTTATTCTCGACGCAGAAAAATCGGCCGAATATAGAAATCTTTTAACATAATTTGGAAGGTAAACATTTTTCAAAGAAATACAAAACAAAATTTTCCATATTTCCGCCTATATTTGACTTATAGTCTTATACCCCTGTGCTCTTTTTCCTTTATTTGGACTACACTTTTTGAAAAAAATAAGCAAAAACTTTCAAAATTTAAAGGCTGGAATCACACTGACGATCGGACGAAAGGTCCATATATAATGATAATGATTCCAGCGATTGAATGGTTTACCTTGAAGGAATACACCAACATAGTATTAAGGATGTATTGCCGGCATTTGAAGGGATGGAAGGAAATGTAGGAATTTAATGAAAATTTTTTATAGGTTACTTCAATGTCGTTGGAAGCTATATGCAAAATTTTAAGTGAGCTGCAAAGCCTGTTCACTAGTTACAATTTTTTATAAAATCTCTGATTAACCCGTGGTCTTATGGACATTCACAAAACCCTATTGAAAAATCACAAAAATGGATGCACCTCAATGAAACTTCGTATGTGAATGAATAATAGTACAACAAAAAAACGCTACATCTTTTTTTGTCAATTAAATCAATAATTTGCATTAAATACAAAAAAATGAGTATAAAATCACGGTCGACAGGAATTTCTGCGCGCGCAACTGGAAAGTACGGCAACCTCTCATACAACCAGTTCAACGAGGATGCGCGCGCACCGAATTCAAATATGTAAGATACGCCAAACCACATGGATTATTTCTAGTATTGTATATTTCACATCAATCTAATAACAGTAAACGCAGAGGTCAGTGAAAAAATAATAATAGGATTGTGGAAAACTGTAAATTCAACATTATTAACTCCGTATAAATAATCGTGGAACAGAACTAATAATAAAATGAGAATATTTGGTATCTATTATTTGGAAATTTCAGCGAGATAATCTATGATTTTCTGGATGTCTTCCCTTTGAAATCGAGGAATCATTTTATTGTCAATTTTTTCGTTGAAAAAAGTCTGAATGCCTTCAGCTCCATAAGAAGCATAAAGATGCTTGAGAGTTTCGAAACTTATGGCAGCGTGAGCTAATTTTTTACGAATACGCCGACCTTCCAGCGTCTCATCTGGCACTTCTTGCTGGGTTGCATTAGCTCCAGTCCTCTCCGCTGATCCGTCCCCTAACAAATTTTCCACTGACTCTTCTTGCCATTCATCCTGTGAGTCTTTCACGTCCAATTGTTCCCCCCGTTTCCTTCCATCCCCATTCAGCCCTGCTGTACTCAGCTGCGCTTCACTTTCTTGAACACTTACATTCACTTGGTCACTTTTTTTATGGGAAGCTAGTTGTGATTCATTTTTTCCATTGCTGAGTCCAAGTCTCTGTGGTTGTAGTCTTTTTTTTGTACACTTTTTGCGTGAGACGTTTTCATTTTCAGTAAAACATGATTTTGTAGCACATGTAGGCGAAGTTAGATGGATGACAGAATTTTTTATAAAGTATTTATGAACGATATATCCGCAAAATATTACATTATTAGGGATTAATAATATAATATTTTGCGGATATATCGTTCTATTATTCGATTCTATTACGGTTGGAAAGCACTTAAAAATTCACTTTTATTTACTCGTTTTTACACAAATTAAGAATGTTTATGTGGTCGTATGAGGAACGTGGATTTACACAGCGATAAACATTCTAGTGTGGCTATCAAATGCTACCAACTTGTGCCACTAAAAGTTTCCTATTACGCGACGTTGCCGCTGTTACCCAGCAAATTTCTGTTTTTGAATAATTATAAAATCAATATTTTTCGTTTGTTCAAGTTGAATTTTGTGGTAATAGTCACAATACTATAATATAACGGAAATGATGATTCTACAAAGACGGCTAATTATAGCTTTGATTAAAGAAATCAAAATTTCATTTTATCGTGTTCAGGGATTGGAACCCTCACGAAAATCTTACCCTTCCCTTTCAGCTCACCCCCCCCCCCCCCCCCCCCCCAGTGTCACAGTAGTATATCCTTAAGTATTGACTGAGATCTAAAATATATATTTTTTTAATTTGAAGCGCGCAAATCGACATGATTCATTTAAACGGATAATGGTGCTTTCTTAGTCTATCATACTTACATTGCTCACCTGTTTGGTTTTTTGAATTATTCCTTTTATGTTTTTGTATATATGTTGAGTTATATAATAGATCACAACGAACACTGCGCTTGGGGTCATTCTGCCCCACCCTTATGGCTAGGCGCACTTAATAGAATGAGTCAGGGAGAGTGCCAATAGCAGTACAAGGTTAACTAGTCGTTCAATCCGTATCTCCTCTATATGACAAGCGCGTAGTACCGTTACCTGGAACCTGTTATATCTAAAACTATCCAGGGTATGACAGCTTGCAATCATGTGGAAGGGTATATTCGCTTCCATCCTGCATCGTGGGTACGTGCCATCCGTTGTGTGTTTCCGTCTCATTTTATATTCTTCTGTATGCCAATGACCAGCTATTGGGCCGATCACCGCCCTTAGGGTTATACGTTCAAGCTGTAAGAATACCTTATACACAGCTCCAGAAGGTTCTTTGTGCATAATTTTGGACCAACCTGAATCGATCTAGTATCCACTTATGATAGCGAGCTTTGCTTAGACTTGATGTGATGCCTACCCGTTCGATCGCACTCACCGATCGTGAGAGGGCTCCACAGGGCGTCAGCCTATGTGCTTCAGGGCTACCTCCGTGTCCCGAGTATCCAGGCATTCGGAATAGTTGAACCTACTTTCTGGTCGCGATGCGGTTAAGTACATCGATGCAGTTCTTGATGAAAACTGAATTTACCTCCACACCCTATAGTGCCCTCAGTACCCTCATATGCGTTTCTTCTGATCGGCTCGTCATAGGATGCGTCAGACACAAGCCCTGCTTATCGCCAGTTCCGTTTGTAGGACGGTGGCATGGTCATCTTATAAGGCATTGATGCCCCTGATGCTGGTAGCCCGGTGAACCCGCTATCTTGGAGCAGTATTGCTGCGTGCCGACTTTCAGATCTCTTCTATAGACCCAGATCTTTTAGTCCTATTGCCGCAGAGGTTGCTTCCGCGATAGTTTTGATGTGCGTTGTCCGTGTGCATAGGATATTGTTCAGGGCCGTCGTGGGGGTAGGTCCTAGTACCCTTGTACATCCCAGCCCCATTTTTACCCCCCGGGTTACCTGAACATCCTGCGGCAGACAAATTCCACAATGCCATGTTCCAGTGGTGCCGCAATTATTTATTCAAGAAATGACATTGATTGAAGTAAAAATGTTAATTGAACAAAATTTAAAAAAAATATTATTTAAAAAAAATATTCCTTTTTTATATTCACAATCAACATCAGCCGGTCAAAACTGCAATGTTTGGTATTTTTTCCTTAACATAATTTTCGGTAAGGTCGATATTGGACCAAAAATTTAAAAAGCAAGCTGAAAGATACCATCAATTCGGGAAGCTGAATTTGACGAGCACCTTCATATTTATTTCAATGACCAATAGTTATCTTCATATTCAAAAAGTTTTTTTCCATGTGTGGATTTTTAAATTTATATTAATCGCGGCGGCCATTTCCCCCACTTTATCATTTGACAGAGACGTCATGGGACGCTCCCCAATACGGCGACTGTGAGGCCGCCCCACTACTGTCCCCACTATGATCGTACTAGGACCCTTATAATTGGCATGGTTATAAACATCATTGGTATGCTTAGAATCAAGGCTTAACAAATTAACATCTGCAATGAGTCAATTTCAATACCCAGAGTGCAGGAGGGACAGAGACAATCCAATTATCATTAGGGTTTTAGGACTGCCTTGCCAAATTAAACGTATCCACATTTCAAGATGAACAAAAAACTTTCAAGATTTATCTTTTAAAAACTGATTGGAAGACAATGATAAAATAATTGAACGAAAAATATCATCTAGCAATCGCTCAGCAATTTGAAGATGTAACAATAAATTATAAGTATAACATTTTTTTTAGAAATAATCATTAATACGATTAAAAAACATACTCCGATTGGAAAACGTTATAATCAAGGTCAGGGATGAGCAACCTCCAGGTAGCTCGGAGTAGAGTCATAAATTCGAGTTAGGAATCCAATAAAGTTTATAACCATGTCAATTATAAGGGCCCTAGTATGATCATAGTGGGGACAGTAGTGAGGGGCCTCATAGTCACCGTATTGGGGAGCTTCTCATGACGCCTCTCCCAAATGGTAAAATAGGGAAAATAGAAAGAAAGAAATTAAAAAACCCACACATGGCCAAAACTTTCTCTGGATATGAAAATAACTATTACTCATTAAAATAAACATGAACTTAATCTTAAAATTCAGCCTCCCGAATTGTTGACATCTTTTAACTTGCTTTTTACATTTTTGGTCCAATAACGACCTTACCGAAAAATATGTCAAAGAAAAAAATATCAAACGTTGCAGTTTTTACCGGCTGATGTTGATTCTGAATATAAAAAATCAATATTTTTTGAAAATAATATTTTTTTCAAAACTTTCTTCAATTAACGTTGTTACTTCAATCAATTTCATTTCTTGAATAAATGATTGCGGGACCACTGGAATGCGACTTTGTGGAATTTGTTCCTTACATCTGAAATTGAACAGCCGGTTTTTACATATTTTGTGTAACGTCTGCTTTCAACATAAATAAAAATGTCATAGTGAAGAAAATTTCACATTTTCCATCTTTGACTCATTTCCTCGCTTTTCCTTTTCTTCCCCGATATTATGCTCCTCTTTTCTTTCTCTTAAGTGCTACCCTCACTTCGGTTGATTTCAGCCGAGGAGACGGGCCTTTACGACCTGGGTCATAAGGGCCCATCATCCGACAAAATGGGCTCTCGTCTACCCTTTGTTATGTACTAATAGAGGTCAGGAGCACGACTTGCTCTAAGAGCAGAGGTCGCCTAGCCCTGATCTAATGTATAATACAGACAGGCATTGCAAAGCCAAAAACAGGAGACAAGTTCTCGCAGGCGGCGCGAGGCAGCTTTGATCACTTTGAGCTTTCCCTTAGCTCCTTGTAATCCCCACTGTGCAATTGTCTGGCACTGATGAAATTTTTTTTTAACCGTAAACTAACTTAAAACGACAAGGAAACGTATAAAATATATTTTTTTTTAATTAGAAAATGAAGTAAAAGAAAGCAAAACAAGAATTATTGCTGTTTTTTATTTTTTTTCCGTGCCCACTTGACCGAGATCAGGTAATCGGCAACTTTCGTAAATTGATAAACTTTATGCGAATTAAAAATTGATACTTTTTTTCTGTCAATAACCCCTTATAAATATTATTATCAATAAAGCATGATTTTAACAAAATTGAAAATAATAGAATCTAATCCATTAATTCAACCGGAAATGGAAACGTTATTTTTCACGAAAGGGGGAGGAACTAGTTTTTGATTCGCGAACGACCTTCGATTGCTTTCTGGTGTCGAAATCGGTTGGAATCGACTTACCCAAACTGTATAGGATTTTGAATAGATTTTAGTTATCACGATTTCTTTTTTAATTAATTATGTACCCTTTGTTCATTCATGGCTTTGTCGATAACTTTCATGCCAAGCCTTCTTTCTACGGGAAAAAAAAAGTTAAGCTACTTGGTTGGGATTCGAATGCTTAATACCGCAAATCGCAGAATATAGTGAGGACAAAGCGCGTATGAGGAAAATTCGGAGATACTTGTTCCCGGTTTTGGTGTCGGCAACATCCAAGCTCCACCATATCCTCCCGATATCATACCTTATAAAAATCGAACGATTGCAATGCATCCTTTCGGATGCAAAATAGACATAGCGAGTGAAAATTGTGTATACTTGTAGCACTCATAAGACAAAAGGTGCGTATTTTGGATAGGAGCAATCGGCCATTTTTGTTTTTTTTTTTACTAATTTTAACTGAAAATGATGTGAAACAGTCTGAACCGTAAAAATATGCAGTTTGCGTACCATTTATGTGTGCAAAGGGTCAATTGCTGGTCAACTTTCAGAAAAGAGGAAGAATAAACTGATAAGTTGATTCCAAATGTGAAATTTCGTCAATTCGTCGGTCCTAATATGGACTTGCTCTGAGCTAAATTTTAGCCCAATCTGCGAAGTAGTTTTCGAAATGTCGGTGATTGTTCTTGCATGTTTTTTGGAAATATCTCAAAACTATGGAACCGATTTCCTTTTTATTTTTTTTTCTTAATGTTTGTCCCAATGCGCTCTGGGTTGATTAGTCAGAATATATATATGTGTTCCTCCAAAGTTTTCGACATATTTCAATTTTTATGTTTCTCGAAACAATTCGTTGTACTGAATTATATCAACCTGACAACATGAAATTTGACAATTTTCCTCTTATGAGCACAATGTTTCCTATTGAAAATGGACTGGATCGGAAGATAGGTTGGAGAGATATTGCTTTTTTTCTTTTTTTTTAAATTGTTGTCGGAATAGCTATAGATTCATTCGGAAGCTTACTACCAATTGTATTGGCATAAATGGAAAATTAGAAACAAAACTAATGCATAACCTAATCATTCAATGTCTCCTGCCGATTCAGGTTGAGACGTACGATCGTTTTATTCGATCAAATCCGGTTAAGTTTAAGGTGTTGCATCTCTGATCGCGTATTGATTAAGTTGTTAGCACCTGATCCTACATCCAGTCAGACTTAAAGTAGCTCCACAGTTGCCCCTGAAGTCGTTGAGTGTAGAAAAATTAAACATTCTCCAATAATTTTTTTCTTCATTTCTAAATTATTGATAAGAATTATAGAGGTCATCCATAGACGTCATCCATAAAAAAATAATTAAATTTTTCGTTGTTTATAAATGAAAAAATGAATGAAAAGTGATCAGATTAACTAGGTTACAAATATTCGTGGCAACACTGTACGTTCAAGTAAGAGGTGGGAGGTGAGTAAACTGAACGCCATAACCTCTCCACATGAGAATTGTCAACATGCAAGCGTGAAAACCGTGTCAAAACATGCCAGCGTCAAAACCATCAAACACCCAGAATTTTAAATCTCTCTAATCTCCCGCTAAACGACAGCTGATGGATGCGACGCTGCCATGTCGATTTTCAGTTCCGGTTTCTCGTCAATTTCTACTGATTATTGTTAATATCAACGAAACAAAATTGTAAATCGTCATGAAATAATTATCAATATTTTTTGTTATTTTTTTCCGTATTTTTAGTGACAAATTCAGATTTTAATCTTTGTTCACGACAAAATTAGCGATTTTTTGATAAGACGTTGGATTAAATTTTTATTTTTCAACATTGATTTTTTGAAAAACAAAAACGGTCATTAAATCGAGAAAAAAATTGCGATTAATAAATCTAATATCCTTTACCCTTTCCCTAAATGCTATGAGACTGTGGAGCTACTTTAAATTGAACTTGACCATTTTATATGGACCAGTAAAAATATCCACGCATTCGTACAAAATTAGTAAAATGTTCATTTTTTTTTATTTTCTTATTTTAAAAGTATACAGTCATTCCATCGTATGCATAAAAATGGAAATAATTATCCGACAGGCTGTCTATTAGCGGCTATCATTCAATCACACTTGTATATAGGATTGTATTTGAATGGATTCAGCACAGACGGCAAAAAATACACTTGAATCAAGTATATACTATTCTAATAATATGGTTATTTTAAACTTCATTCTAATTTATTTGATTCAAGATACCACCATTGATTTTTTCCTTTAAAAAACAATATTTTAATGCTTCTAACTATGCACTCTACTTTGCTTTTCGTATGCTTAAAAAGAAACTTTTTCAGGCATTCAACACAATATCAGGGATTTGATTCCAGTAGAAAGAAAAATTCGAGAGTCCCGTCTTATTATGATCGTGTTCAACTTCGAAGTGCTCTAATTGCATCAGTCATTTATTCAACGTTCAGTGTACTCATTGAAGATAAACATTTCTGTGTTATTCGTGGTATTCTAATAGTAACCGATATTAGAATCGTGAAAAAATCAAATTGTCATCGATATTATACCATTGAAAATCGAATATATTAGGATCAAGTATAAAATATACTTGAGCCATGATAGAGCATTTCAATTTAAAAAAATGTATAAAAAGGACATGTCAAGGGGAGTAATATTGAACTACTAACATCGGACCAAAACCGCGATAGTGAATTACCCCATAATCGGCCAACGTTAGGGCAATCAATGTTATCAGAGACCTTCAATTCCGACACTTCACTAAGAGTCAATATCGATAGTTCACCTCCGAGTGGTAGTATATTGATTTTTTGACTGGTAATATTATATAGTACGATTTCATAATTTTGATCGGAAAATAAATTAACATATTTTCAGTACTGAAAGTCCATTTAGCAGATTGCTCCTAATTAAATTTAGAAATACAATAAAAAGGATAAAATAAAAGATCTGCGGAGAAATAGTTATTATTTGTAATCAGTTGTATGGCTTAGATTCTACGCCTGCTTTACTTTAACTTTTAATCTACCAGAGCGCATTTTCGGTGAGACCATTGAACAACTAAATTCGATATTCATGCATCGAATAATCCATTCCGATATTTTAATTGTATTTCCAGTTGAATTTTTGCTGAAATCAATTGACATTGCTAAGTCGACTCTCGAAAATTCATCGTGTTTTTACGAAATGAAAAAGTAATCAACTTTTGAACGTTTAAGCCTTCCATATTGCAATATTAACAAAAATTTATTAGCAGAAGAAAAACCATTGACATATGTGTGTACTCTGTAACCGGTCTATGACAGTTTGCCCTCGAGGGTCGCCTCACCCGCCCCTCTATGTATACTCATGCGCACTCACCCCTATCACGTGCCCTCCCCCGCATTTCGTCACGAGCGTGCGTACGCTCGCCTCTACGCCAATACTACAACTACACATTTCAGCCTCAAAGTCTGCCGTTTCGACTACCATTACTACTCATATACCATATCACAGTACCTCTGCCACTCATCTCATAATTCTCGAGAAAATTTTCCGAAGCACAGCATCTAACATAATCTCAACAACGTGATCGTTCCATTTTTTCTATTTTTTCAAAATTGAGATTATCATAATAGATAGAAGGTTATCGAATAATTTACCGTGAGTCATTATTTTTCTTCTAACTTAACGGTTGCCAATGTCTGTTAATATTTGCCACAAAATATCTTGTATCAAACATGAATTCATACTCAAAGGAAATTTAATTGAATATCTAGAAATATACCATTAGCTTTGGAATGATTAATGTTGAAGCGAAAGTTACAAACGATTTTTAATGAAATATTGTTCTCTGTAAGAAAAAAAACAACTTCGTTATATCGAAACGTACAACGGTTTTTCAATCTTCAGTAAAACCTCGGGTTTATTCGTTTTATTTTTTTCAGAATGTCAAATATTGCAGGGAATAGAAAAATACGCAACACCAACATATTATATCATGCATTAGGAAAAATATCTATTTTTTTTTAATGAATTGCCTAAATCGGAGACATTCAAGAATTTGTGTTGAATGACCGACTCGTGACGAGGTTAATAATACAATCGATGAGTTCTTGGTGGTGAGGAAGGGGTCGGTTCGTTGGGGTGGTACACTGAGGTAGTGGGTGTAGCGGGAGTAGAGGGTGGAGAGGGTGTAGAGGGTGGAGAGGGTGTAGAGGGGGTGTTTGCTAACGTAGAGTGAGTGGGTTCGGTTTGCCGGGTCGTTGAAGGTATACGATATGGCTGGTAGGTTGTAGCGGGAGAGAGAGAAAGCGTGGTGCACAGGATGACGTCACCTGCCGGTCGATAGTGAGTACCTGTATTCGAGTTATTGTGTGAGGTTATACACGTACATGGCATCTTAGCAGACGCTTTTCGGTTCTTAATGTTGAAGAAGGATAGCAAAAAATATGGAGATCTAGTGTGAGTTTGTAGTGGAAAGTAATCTGTTGGGTAGGTAGGCGTGAGCGCAGTGTTTTTTGTCTTACAAAAGGGCTTCCCGCGGTATTAGAAAATGTTGAAGGATAGTAAGCATTATGTGTGACCGGGGGACATCAGGTTGCTTCTTCTCCAAAAAGGTAAATTAGTCGTTGCTAATGGCTTTACTATTTGTTTGATGCCTATCCGAATCTTTATTTGGGAACAACATTTCGAATTTAATCAAACTTACCATGACGATAAGGGGCTTTCTTCAGAGTTTTGGGGCATAACGGGTACATTGATGAAGATATGTATCAGGAGTAGTGAATTCTAAACACCGCGTGGTGGTAATGATTCCAGTGGAGAACGATGTGTATGCTAACCACGATGCCATAGTTATCTGGAGCATGGTTTCATGAAGCATCTGGCCGGAGTTCATTGGTTCCTGCAACCGTTATTAAAATACAATAAAATGCATGTTTGCCATAAGATTATGATTAATTTTCGGGAATTTTTGGATTAATGTTGCATAAGAAGAGATATTGAAATACGACATTAAATATTATGGTTGATTACATGCAATCTTTGGAAATGAAATATTCGAAAACTTGTCGAGTAGTTGATTTTTTCGAATAGAATATGTGATAAGATTTCCTGTTCAAATTCATTACTATCAATATGGCTCAATTCATCAGATTTTTGAGACAGCCATTTATTTATAATTTATTTTATAATTACAGTGGTTTCTGTTTCAAAAAAAGCCATAGCGTATGTTCACATTTTAATTTGTGTGTCGTAAATTTTTTAATTTTCACTGTAAATATCATATGAGCGCTACGATGCCTTAAACATAGCTTTGTACAAATTGGTTTTGATAAAAATTTTTAAGCAATGAATATAATTGGAGTTTCCATTTTATTTGTTTATAGGAGGGGCGGGGAGAAGTAACAGACATAAGTGCGAGCCCTGGCCGTCAGGCACCTACCAACCAGTTGCGTCCCAAAGAGCCACCTCCTATGGTCATCCAGGGGGACTTCAGAAAGGTATAAAATTTGCGGAGTAATTGTTTTTATTTTTGCACGCATCATTCTTATTATAAGGATGATCAGGTTAAATCAAGGGCGAGGTCGGTAAGAGAATCCGAAAGGTATCGGTGTTGATAGATGTTCATATTGAAATAATATCACTCACTATTGAGATAATCCAGTCATTCAACTTTTATTGCAGAAGAACCTGCGGTAATTATTTAGTGGGCTTCCAGCAGCTTATTTTACTATATTTTTAGATTGTCGGTCCCAAACAGAACACATGTCATTATAGTCACCAACAATAGGCACACAAAGAGATGAATCATTTAGACAATTTTAAACAGATTCCTAAATTTTTATTATAACATGTTAAGACATCGCCTCATCACTAGCAATCACTGACTGAACATAATAAGTGGTCTACCACCGCTGCGCAACAAGAGATATTCGATTGAATTTCAAGTTATATTAATATAAATCACTCACTCATCATGTCAACAGAGAAGGGAGAAGCGCTAAAGACATGACTGGTAACTAAGAGATTTACTCGCGGATGCCATACAGTGTACAATAATTTTGAATCACCTCAAAATACTTACAAATGGTCAAAGGCGAGTCAATTACTTTCACTGCCCATGTTTAATAGTATTTCCATCAATTTTTTCGAGATACCATGGTCCCTCTTGCCGGCGACAAGGGCAAATCCTTATTGGCGCGAGTATACTAAACATTTACCCAACTTTCTTATGGGAGAGAGAGAGAGACAGAGAGACAAGAAGGATGCGTACAAAAATGATAGAATTCGTTTCCCAACTTATTATCTGAGATAATGGTGCGGCTTAGACGAAGCTGTCAAGTGGTGCCATAGATGTTCACAGCCAAGGAGAAAGCCAGAAAAAAAGTTATTTGTTTCCTCCATACACATATCAATCTAATCATCAGAAAAGATTTCTCACACATCCCGATAAATCCGTTATTATTGCTACTGTTTTATTCATAATCAAATGCATAAACTCGTTGAGAATATTTACAATGTACAGAATGCAAAATTAAATAATGTGAATGTTACAGGTCAGCGGAATAAGTACAGAGATCTTCAAGCAGATCGAAACAGTAGAGAACGACCATGACGCCTCGACAGCGGCTGCTCTTGAGACCGTTGAGAGACGTGGAGAAATGGTGGTGCGTGTCATCGAACCACGACAAATGGGTAGGCAGGCAATGGAGATTGCTAAAAAATTCATCACGTCGCAGGTAAATCCTATTAATTAATCCTATTAAAGTCTTTTTTTCTATGATTCTTGAACCCCATATTCAAGACATTTCTTAATCACTTATGAGGCTGTTCCTTTGAATTGCCGAATGTCATACGAATTATTGGAAAATCCTAGCAATACAAGTGTATACCTGTTTCCATTCTTCATTTGCTAATCACTTAGTAGATTGACGCTAACTAATGAGCCTTAATCCCAGTAAAAGGCAACCGATGTCGTTATACTTAAGGACAAACGACATACAAAGCACATAATGATTTAGTAAATATTAAGCGCATCGGCGTCTCGCCCTGACACCAACTATCGCTCACTGAAATACAATATTCCCCGTCCCCTTCTGCACCTGGTCAATTCAAATTATATTAAACATCATTCACTTACTCATCGTGTCAATAAAAACAGAAGGAGTCGGGGCTGGGGCTAAGGTATGAAAGACGTCTAAGGGACTCGTTTAAGATTGCCTGGCCGGTGGATGATGATTTAAAATCCTGTCAGCATACCTAGAAATTGTCATAGGCTAATTAATTACTTTGATTACCGCTGTTTATTCCTATCTTATATATACTAGTCCATCTTTTCCTAGAGTTAATCTACTACGTAATTACCGAAAATTTCGGAATGGTGTCAGTTGAGACTAAAAAGATTAATAAATCTTGGTGTATTTTATGTTATAGGATCCGAAACATCCCGTTCATTTTGTTGAGATAATAAAGCGGCCAGGCCAAACACTGGGTTTGTATATTCGGGAAGGGAACGGAGTTGATCGCAATGATGGTGTATTTATATCAAGAATAGCATTGGAATCCGCCGTATACAGCAGCGGGTGTCTGAAGGTAAAAAAGTGGATCCATAACTTCTTCAGGCTGTTTAATATTTAGATAATAGTTGTGATATAAAAATAAAAAATGAATCTACACTGGTTGAATTGTAGTTACTTTTGGCCCTGTCTCAGCTGACTAATTTAACTATTTTCATTGTTGGGTTATTGCAGGTGGGTGATGAGATTCTAGCAGTAAATCTTGTTGACGTGACGCACATGAGTTTAGACGATGTTGTAATTATAATGTCAATACCGAGGCGATTAGTTTTGGCCACGCGACATGGCTCCCATCAGTCGGTCTCGCACAGTCGTCAGACCGAGCACAAGGCACCACCAGTTGTCGTTATTAAACGAGAACTTAATGAGGATGAGAGTGATCACGCAACGGGTAATCATATAAGGTAAATTTTCAGCTACTTCTTTCGAGAAATTTAAAATGGAGAAAATATTTTCCAATTTTTGCATTTTTCCAATTGCTTCATATGTTATTAGAAAATTATCATGCCAGAAACTAACGATATCACAGAAACATATCAAGGAAGATAACTTATAGCTCATACACTATATTTCAGCTATTCTACTAAATTTTATTCTTATCAGCAAAAATTGCACAGAAAAACTGAACTGATACTGACAGTCTATCAGCTCGCAGTTTACCCGAATGGCTGTAACTCCATGGTGTACCTTTTTTTAAAGTTTATACACTGAGAAAAAAAAAGTGTTGATTGAACGCGTACGTTCGTGATTCAAATTTACAACGCTATTGTTTTGGACAACAACCAACCTCATTCTTGAATCAATCTTTTCACAAATTGCTAATTCATGCCACGGAGCGTTCATTGATTTCTTCAAAACTCTATTCACAATTGATTATACATTCAAATCAACCCGATACGTACTTAAATCAAGTAGATGCAGCTTTGAATCACCCTAGAGTAACAAAAGAATATGAAAACTATATTTAGGTTTTTTTACACTTGGATGAAGACAAGACGCTATTGGCTCAAGTCGTTTCGGACTCGCATCAGAGGATGACAATTTTAATGCCGACCAATCGCGTAAATATATGATCCAATGTTTTTGCTGATACTCGCCGTTATTATTTGTGTATTTTCTCCTCATTTGAATGAATTGATCATAAGACCTCTGCAAAATTCAATTCAAGTTCGAGTCAACCTGAGTGTGTGCAGAAGAGTGTCCTGCAGAAGGTAAAAATTCTAACTATTTTCAAAGAAAAACTTAAGTACCAAGGGAATTATTCCTTAAATCCATGAACGTTCAAATTAAATTTTCCAACTCAACTCTCACAAAGGTATGAATATCCCACATGGCGACCCCACTATTCGTATCTAGATCCGCGTAGAAGGGACTGCCTTAGCCAAGCTGCTTTAGTGATTCTTATCCCAACTTCAGTGGAAGGTAATGATAGCAAGATACCTTGAGAAATAGACGATCTACAGTGAAGTCTCGTTGCGGACAGTGATTCTATTACTAAAGATCATAAAATGGCGTCTTGCTATAATAGGGCGCCTCCGCTGTATATCCCTGTTTTACGTAAATCGCCATTCCTACTCATACTCTTGATCCCTGCAATCGGGCTTACTGACTGCATAGAATTTTGTTTAACTGAATAGGCTGTTGGGTAATTATATATAGTAGAGGCACCAGCTACTTAGCTGCAGTCCCACATCTGAATTTCCATGCCACTTGATCAACTTTATAAAAACAAATTCCGTTTAACGGATTGGTTTATCATGTCATCAACGTTGTTCTTCGCATTATGCAGGGTCACAACGAGGAAGTAGCAATGCGGTCGATTCCGAAATCAATATATTTTGTTATACTTAAAGATAATCTACACATAAAAAGATGAATGACTTAGACAATCCTAAATAGATTCTTCAGAATCTATTGTACTACCCCAGCATCTCATCTCACCACCAATCACTGACTGGGCACAACGAGTGGTGTACCACCACTGCCCCACTCCAATTATTCGATTTAAATTCAATTTAGATGAATATAAATCAGTCACTCATTACAACTAAAGGAACCTAAACTCACTCATTTAGCTAAAGGAACAGGCTCAAGCCTGCCCTACAACGTAAAATGATTTTAAATCCCCTGAAAACCCACCGAAAAATTATCAAATGCTAGTCACTTTCCTTGACTGCCGGTTTTTTTCGAGATACCCTGGACCTTCTACCTGGGCACCAGAGAAAGTTGTGGATACGAATCTACTATATCATTACCGTTTGTTCTTACAGCCGTTTGTAGGCTGTAGCACCACGAGAATCGTTTAATGGCTCACCCAACATCGCACTTTATCGGCAGTGACATTAAACCCAATCCTAGGGCGCATGCATCATCGACATTATTACTAGTGTGTGTGGTAACTTTTTCCTGTTTTCACAATTAGATGTTTTGTGAAGTCAAGTCACGTGATTTTATCTATTTCACATTATTGCGCACTTACTCATCAAGAATAATAATTTCAGGTTGGTGGAATATTTTGGACTGATACCATATATTTTCCAACATTTTACATCAGTTATGCTTTAGTAATGGATAAAATAAAATGAGAAAGTAAGGTAAAATAAGTTTCAGGATAAAATAAGAATCGAGCCGGCTGACGTACGGGAGGGTGGGGTTTATTGTGGATAATTACCTGATCAAGTTTATCGATTAATTTGATCAAATCATCTTCTCTGATTTCATTTGACGACCATAACAACACAGACATTGTCATAATACTACATCGTAAGAGTTTTGACGTAAAATAAAAAACGGCTAAAATGATCACTCTGATTTCGTCCGAGGTTTTTTATCCTTCACCGATTTTCAGCGCAGGTTACGCTTTCGCGATTAACTATTATTTTGTGGATTCGTCTTTCTGATTTAGCTAACAGGTGTGATTGAAATTCAAGAGAAAAACAAATTTATTGATTTCTATATTTTTGGTGATCTTTGTGAATTCCCATCTCGTATTAAATAGCAGCAACGCTTCAATGAAGGTTTCAGGTTGAATCTTCTACCCAAGTTCCTAAGTACTACCTCTGTAAATCGTGCTGAACTGCATGCCTATGAGGAATACTCCCAGTTTTTATTCACTTCCATATAAATCGAGCACTACAGAAAATCATCACGTTTTATCTCGAAAGGATATGGTAAAAAATATCCATGTCTTCAATGCATCAAATGGTATAGTTAAGTTACGGTACTCACTTGTGGCCACTAAGTTCATCTCTTCTTTATGGAACTCTCTCATTTTAGATGCGATGTTGACCCGGAGATTGATGATATCTAACGTTGAATGAAGGCAACAGAAAAGTTCCTGCATCGTGTGTGTGACTGCTTTCAGTTCAATGTTGGGGAAAGCATCCAGTTCAGAGGACCTGCTATTGCCTACCCTGTAACTGGTTTCTATCAGCTGGTCTTCTGTGATCAACAGACTATTCCTTCTGGCTAGTATTCGTTCATATTCCAATTATTATGGGACCAAAATTGCAAGAATTGTTTTCAAAACCTATAGCCATTGGTGGGTGCCTTAATTCAACCCTGAAGCAAGCTGTCATAAATTTATATGGCTTCGGCTACGCATCAGGTCCTATAGTAGCAACGACCTCTATATTTGGTTTTTAATACACTTGCTCGCTTGTTAATGAGTTTTCGAAGTACCTTTGTATATACTGAAGATATATTGGTACCACTAATATGAGCATGATTCTCCGTGTTACTCTTATCGGTAACTAGGATATATCGAAACATTTTCATGTAGTCCCTGAATTTATAGTCTTGTTCTAAACGGGGGACACAGTGTTTCGATCGATCGAATTTATATAATACCTCGACAATGGGTTCTCCACTCTCCCTGTGCGGCAGCCGATTTATTCTTGAGGACTTTCTTTGGTGCTGAGGCAATTACGTATACACTTTTTGGTATTGCTTACAGTATGTCATACTTAATCTTATTCCTGGTTTCACTTTTGAGACTCTTCCATGCCCATGCGCTAAGTATCACTGATGCTGGTCTCAACATTAGTCATTTTTTCTTTAGAAGTTTCAATATGCGGCCAATTTTCCGATTCGATAGCAAGCTTGCTCCGAGGAAACATTTATCCGAATAGTATCTTGAACGTAGATATGCCTTCGTGCATATTCTATCCAAGTTCACCCAATGACGCCTGTGCTAAGCACCGTTTCATTTCTTATTGAATCTGCGACTTTTGTTGTAAGCTGTTGTAAGGATCCCATAATATGATTCAGCTCCAGCCCTTTGAATGCACAAACTGCTGAATGACGATTCTTCCTGTCTGTGATGTCAGACCGCGCCATCGTATGGCTTGAGTATCTCCACCAAGATGACCCACACACATCAAACACAAACATCGACTTCGTAGGAGTTGTGCCGTCTAGTGATGGGGCGCTGAACCATCTCATGAAACTGAGCCCTTCATTAGGGTTTCAAAAAGAAGAAATAATTTTAGAATTGTCAGTCTTGACTTAATAGAAGCGTCTTCTTCTGCATTGAATTCAGCTTTCATTAGATTCTAGATAAAATTGGATCAGTTGTTGATTTTCCTTTTTTAGATAATCAACAAACCGCGCGTTGTTGGTTTAAGTTCGTAAGGGTCACATCAATTGCGGTGTTCACCGTCGCACGAAGCGCGATCAATATCGGTCGAACTAGTTACTTTTGTAGTGAAGGGTGGGAAGCCACTTTTTTTCTGTTTATTTCATCCTTTTGACTACCTTCGTAAGTAGAAAAATAAAAAACTGACATATTTTGTAACCCAATAAATGGTCAGTTGTCTATAGGTTGTAGGACGTATATGTGAACAAAAAATGATTGTAATGTTATTTGAATAGGAAAATAAGAAGTCGAAAGGTACGGTACATTTCAAACTTCAGCATAAAGTTGAAGCAAATTCAAATTTATCTATGAATATTCCTATGAATCCAATTGTCTTGTACATAAAAAGATGCCTACATATAAGCATCCTTTAGGCGAGCCTATTTTTCTGGAATCATTAATAATTCTTTATCATGCATGCTCGAAAGCATCGTTTTGGAAGGGGGGTGGTTGGTCAGTTGTCGGCAATTAGTTGCTGATCCTAGCCTCTTTTGTATGTTGCCGACTACAATAAACCGTGGGGCAACGACGTCTAATTTCGAAACTACACATTTTTCACTCTTCAAATTTTTCTAGTTTTCTTTTTTTCCGCGGTTTAAGGAATAGTTTATTGTTTCATTTCCTATTGAAGGCCTGCACTCTCTACAACGCCCTCTGCACTCTGTTCCTATGGTCCACCCCCCCCCCCCTCTTTTAGGCTTTAATGATAAACAAATAATGAATATCATTTGGTCCGTCGTATCAATTTTTGAAAACTCTACTGACGGACCTTATGATATAAACAACAGTTTCGGTTGTAATCTTTGCCAGAAAATGATGATTTTGTAATCAATCATTCGAAAATTTTATAAGCGTCCATTTTAGACTATCTCATACAGATTCAACAGCCATCCACATTGGATAATGCCTATTTTTCAGCGATAAAAAAAAATCATTTCCGCCCATTTTTAGATTATTGGAATTGGGCTTTCATTTATATTGAGTTTTCTTCTGGCAGTCAATTGGTAGTTTATCAGATAGTGGACGCAGTCTGAAGAATTACTTAATCATGCTAAGAAAGAATCACGAATATCCGATTTCGACATCAGTATGAATTGAGTCTTCCAATTAGAAGGAATCTTTATTGCTTTCACTAATTCTATTGTGAAAAGCTTTAATTGTTTTCAGTCTTTCACTGATTAATAATGTTTTTTTCTTTCAATAAATTAAGGGACAGTAATAGACGAAGAGGTGATGGCAGAGAAATGCTTCCATCTCGATCTCGACTGGGTCTTACTGGTCTGGGCTCGAGCCAAGATCTTGGCTCAAGTAATGGCGATCTTTACTACAACTCAAGACCAGAAGTTGGCTGGTCTTATCAACCTCCACCCCCACCTGTTATTACTAATCAACCGAAACCCTCGTCTACTCAACATTTTCAACCCTATGAACGTGGCTATCCGAAGACACTGGAAAGTCTGGCTGAAAAAGTAAGCAGATTTATAACTTTATTTCAATCGACACAACATGAAATTTGCATTATTCAAATCTTGATCAATGCAGAATTAAACTTTTTCTCACTGAGGATCAACCACTGAATCATTTCACTTACTTGTCGGTGCTTTCTTTCTGATATCGGGGAAAAAAATGAGGGGAAGGGAGGGGGGAGTACGAAGGATTGAATTAGATGACAACAAGGCAAGCGTTATCTCGGAAATAATTTTAATAAAATAGATACATAAGATAGACAACAATTTTATAAACTCCGCGATGGAATTGATTCTACCGTTTCATGAACCTCCCAATACGCTGTCCTGATTCAAAGAGGTCATTTGCACTGGTGCATCCTAGGCCAACCGGTCTCCTGGTGCCAGCAACTGGGGTTAGTTTCAGTGCCGTCTCAATAAACGCTCATGCCATCTGCATTTGTCTTTTCAAGTGAAAAGTTAACTGTAATAATTACTGGTCCGACGAATTTACGATAAATGTTGCATATATAGGCCCACCCAACCAATCTAGATTTTCTACAATGCACTATGTGTAGGTTTCCATCAATTGATTAATGTGGTGAAGACTATTCTTGGGGTAAACAAATAGTTTTGCAGATATGATTTTTTTTATACACTGTTCTCTGCGTTATTCAGGGCCAAGACGTAAAGGGGGTGGTGACCCCAAAAACAACACATGCTGGTATGCTAATAGACAATGGATATATGAAGAGATGAATGACTTACACTAAACACTAAATAGGTCCTAAACAGATTCCTTGGCTACGTTATTACACCTTTAATATAATCCATTGTAACATTCTTCGAAGGCTCCCTTCGGCTCATCAATTGTATTATTTTCATTCCACGAATTTTCATAGATGGTTTACATATAAGGTCTTCCATGCCAAATCGACTATTTTTGAAGCCGAACCTTTTTAACCTGGCCAAACGTTTTCTATTCTTGTCTACCCTATGAAAAATTTTTAAATCTAATATTTTCATATCCTGAGAACCCTATTAGATTGCTAAGGCTATGTCTAGATGACTAGAAAGAAGAATCATCTTAAGGTGGTTGTCGCGCGACAGTCTCTGTAAAAAGTTTATCCGCTGTAAAACGGGCCAGTATAGAACACAATCTTTTAGCGGTATATAGTCTCACTTGATTGATTGCATTGTGCATGGATAGCTAAAGCATAACTATATATTTTCCATATTAACTATTTTCAATTATATAAATTTATGAATTTCCGATAATTATATTCCGTAAACCAAACGGTCAATCGATTTGATTTTTTTTTCTGTATTTCCTCCCACCATGTATATTCCACGTTTTTTTTTATTTCTGAAACTGTCGAGCCGTTGATTTTTAAAACATTCTAATCGGCAAAACTCCATTTAAACACGTGTTAAATCACTCGAATTTCAAAAATTTATATCTCAAGTTCAAAACGGTCAATTGCAAACGGAAAAGGTTCATTTTGTTGCTAATTTTTCAAACTATTCACCATAAAATTGTTAACGAAAACCGTCGAAAAAAAATTCTACGCGACAACAACCTTAATTCCTCGTTCTCATCATCCATTGCTATCTTCAGTATTGAATATATCTTATTTCTAAAAACCGACGTAGTGTTTAACCTCAATACATCGTTTGTTTAAAACTTTAAGTTTAAAACTTTTCAAAGTTAAAAAAACAGAATTTGTTGAATTTGAAAACGTTTGCTTAATCGAATAGAAATAAATAGAAGAAAATGGGCCCACTCTGAGATCGGCGGGAATAATCGCAGAATTAATTCAAGACGAGACCGAACGCGCGCTCCGCGCGCCATTTGATTCCGTGGTGTTGATGATGACGTAGCCAATTGACCAATGAGAAATAGGGTTACGAGTGAAAAGTCTTATGCATGAAGTTAGCCAATCTTACTCTCGCCCAACTTAATTTTGGTGTATCACCTTTTATAGATAGGATTGGAAAAAAACATATATATTGTGATGTATTTCGCCCTCCACAGAGTAGGAACGAAAATTGTAGTCCTCGGCGACCCACTCAAATCGATAAAATGTTAGGCGCCAGGACATTTTTAATAAAACAGCCAAAATTTTCAAAAGGCGACTAGGTTCCCAAAACTCTCCTTGGATAATTCTCAAATGGCTGGTATGGCTTATTACGAAAGAATTCAAATAGACAGAATCATTGCGGGATAACAAAATCATTTAACATAATTTAAATTATGGAAAATAACGCACTATGATCGAAAATCCCCGACTTACTCTGTAGATAAAAAATCACACTGTTCTCATTAATATAGGAAAATAATAAATTTAACAATGTCACAAACAGATATTTTCTCTTAACTAATAAATTCCATAACCACAAGTCAAAATATGAAATACTACTCAAAATGAATGAGTCGAATAAGTCAGAAATAAAGTCAAAATTTACGATCACTTGTCAAAACAGTTAGTACAGTATAAGTCAGAATTTTTATATGAAAAATGATTCCACAATTATCGTGAGGAACGAGCGGGTCCACTAATACAATAAAAGAGAGTTCAACGATTGACAGGGGAATGCCTCGAGAGGACGTAAACGGACGCCGATAGTAACCGAAAGGGTTACCGGGGCAAACAGAAATCTCGAGCGTCGAAAGACACTGCAAACCCTCTTCCAATGCTGTCATTTCAAACGTTTGACAAATTATTGAGAAAATATAAGAGGCTTCTCAAGCCACACACGATAATGGATTGAAACGTCGGAATCCCTGAAAAAACATCCCCGGAAAAAATATCCCGGAAAAAGAATCCCGGAAAAAAATTCCCCGGAAAAAATATCCCCGGAAAAAATATCCCCGGAAAACATATCCCCGGAAAAAATATCCCCGGAAAAAATATCCCCGGAAAAAATATCCCCGGAAAAAATATCCCGGAGAAAATATCCCCGGAAAAAATACCCCTGGAAAAAATATCCCCGGAAAAGTTATTCCCAAGAAAATTCTAATATTTAATTCTTAATAATAAATATTTAAAAATCCTAATTTTAATAATTTAATTAATAAAAATTATTTAATATAGAGGATAAAAGGGAAGCGGACGAATAACAAAATGCATTTTAGAAAACAATTTCTTTATTTATTACGATAAAAATAAATATACAACAGTAATTTAACAATACAGCCGCTCTTGGTTTTAATCCAGGATCAACGACGGGGACGTGGCGGTTACTGATCCCATAAAAAAAAAGGCAAATACAAAAATGGAAAAAAAATCAAGAACTAAAAAAAAATAAAGGTGAAAATTGTAAAAGAAAATTTAAAAAAATCTATTTTCACTCCAAAACCCGGACACGCGTCACTTCACTGATGGATGCCAAGAATTGAGGGATAGTCTGCTGATTTTTCAATAATTGGTCACACAGATTACACAATTGGATGTTTCTCGTTTCAGTCGCTGTGCGCTTCCTCTTACGAGGCCTAACCCCTAGATCTTGTTGATCCAGTTTTGTGTAATCTGCCGCCAATTCTTAACGCATCTTCGATATGAGGACGAAGACAGTTGGATGGTTCGAATTAAACAAGTGTTTAAAACGATTATTCCATCCTTCCGTCGAATTGTTCGTTCTCGGTGCACCCTCAACCGTTCGATCGTGAACATTCCACGTTTCAGGAGGGAAAAGAGGCAAAGATCGTTTGACCTTCAGGGAAAGGCCGCCTTTCTTCGACGTCTTCAACATCCCGGAAACGTAGGTTTCGTCAAAATATTTAACGATGTCCGAAGCAGTGGAGGGTGCAATCTCCTTCAGATGTTTCATCCCCTCGACCACACTTCCAAGGGGCAGGAACGCCAACCCGTCAAGCATGCCGCAGAATTTATTAAATTCTGCGTCATGCTTGTACGATTCAGTTAACCCTAAATCCTGCACTTTTCTGTAGGTGCTTTGACACAGGTGATAAAAGCACCCTCGGAGCTCCACTTGATCCCCAAATATTTCACGGATAGCTTTGAAAACGGCGATTTCAAAGTCTAAGTAAAATCTATGGGGATCAAGTATAATATTCCGATCACGACACTTTTCCAACAACACCCTGAACATCTCCTCATATGTTGCCCGTGTCTTACGTTGAAGTAATACGTACGCTACCGTAACGTGCACTTCACCATATCTAACACGCACAATATACAACTGTTGAAACAGTCGAGGAGCAAGTTTGAAATTGCCGTCAACATACCATTCAGTAGCAATCCCCAACAATTCTAACATCCGATCAGTTGCAAAGATCAGCATCCGGGCTTCGTTGTCCTTGTTATCGGCCAGGAGAAACCGTTGTGGATTCGCATCGCCAGTCATCGTCCAATCGCCTGAAAAAAATGGAGAAAATATCAATTTATTTTTTATTTATTTTTACATTTTTCCTTTTTCCTATTACCATTGTTACCATGGTTTGATAGGCGCCCCTTCGTCTTAGCCTTTAGCCTCTTCTACTATCCTCTCATTAGCCTCTCCTACTATCCTCTCATTATTTTTTGCGGTAGCATGGGCCGACTTTCTGTACTGCGTCCATTTGGCGTGTACTGAGGGAAACCATGTAAAACCTCAGTAGCGCAGCCGGCCGGTAATGCGGGGATTCTGCTGTGTTCATCAGTCACACTGACTCGGTGAACACACCAGTTCTCCGCACCCGTGCCTGACGGCGGCAGTCTACACGCCGATGGGTGTGACTAAGCGGGCACCCATCCAAGTACTAGCCCAACTGAGCGTTGCTTAGCTTGGGTGATCGCCGGAGTCACACACCGCCCGCGTGGCTACTTTCGCCGCTAAATATCAATTTAAATTCTAAGTTAATTTGAAAAACAAATCAAAATTAATATATCAATAATTGTACAAACTTACCTTCAATCACCAGATCCTCAAGCCTCATCGGCATAGGCAGCACGTGCAAATCACGCTGGTGATTGCGAATCGTTCGCTTCGCCGAATCCTCTTGAGGTAATCTGGCTCGTGTGGGCGATGTCAAGGATAGAGCGCCTTGGGAAAAAATTTGGCTCGGCCTTGCTGAGGATGTCGCGGCCCGTTGCTTCATGGCATCATAGCCTCGAGTCATATTCACTCTCGCAATATCTCCTGAATGATTATGTTCAGGAAGAATATTATCAAGAGGAGTAATGCCTTCTGTCTTCAGAATGGCTAGGCACTGAAATAAATAGATAAATAAAATGCACAGAAAATACACAATAAATTAATTGATAAAATTAATTTAAATACTATTTAAATTCATCAATTGCACTTACCATAAATGGACGACTGGCCCTATCACACCTCCAAGTTGTGTACTTCGTGTTTACACGTTTTTTTACATACATGTATCCACGCACTGTATCACACAACTTCACACCCTTCTTATTCGATCGTATGATCTCCATTCCTACACCCACACGCGATAATTTGTGAAAATGGACTGAAGAGCCCGCATGGTGTCCAGTCGAAATATTTCCTAAATGTAAACACTCGACTGAAAGTTGAGAATGTATACAAAACACACATTCCCTCTTTATGCTAATCACAACACAACAAATTAAGCCCATGAAATTTTCCAATATGACGACCAGCAGCTCAGTGGCTAAGAGCGCTTAAAAAAACGTGGGTTCGATTCCCCATGAAATTAAATTATTTTTTTTTCTCAAATTTTCAGTTAACATGTTGTGCGGGGAGCCCCCCCCCCCACTCTGACTGCATATGTACATAAAAAAAAGGGCGACATAAATGATATGGATGATTGGGGGGATATTTTTTCCGGGATTTTTTTTCCGGGATATTTTTTCCGGAGATATTTTTTCCGCCACCCGAAACGTCGAGGACAATAACAATGACCTCGAGATTCCAAAAATCACCCCACAAAAGAAAACCAACAATTACGGCGACAATAAATCTGAAACAAAAATTAAGAGCGGTAAGAGTCGTCTCTACAAGTAGTTAAACCACAAATTTTCTAAAAGACAGAAAAATAAATCGGAAAATAAACACGAATCAAAAGTTTAAGATGCATTCTAATGAGATTCTAATGATTTTACAGAACAAGCTTAGGCAATTCAAGAACTCTGACACACTCGAAAATGGCGTCATACGCTATGGAAAACGAATCACACAATTAGTAATAATCTTTAAATCCAAAATTTCTCTGACAAGCTACCAATCTCTTTACAAAAAGTTTTCCACCGTTCACCGTTAGTCCTTTAAATGTTTCTGGAAGCAGCAATCTAACTCATCAAGTCTATCTCTTTCCCTCAGTGGTTTTCACACAATCAAATATTTAGTAAACATCAAGAGAATTGCGTCGACAAAATTCAGGTGTTAACAACTACGCGTCCAAATCAGACGTGCTCGTTGATGGCGGATTAACAATACTCAACGGGTGACGAAGCTGGCCAACGCTGTGATTGACTCTCTATTGATACGAGAATTTTCCGATTGGCTGTCAATTAATCAAATTGGCAACTTTATTTGGATAGAAGCCCAACTGACACAAAACTGTCAGGAATTAATATTGGGACTCCTGAGACCATTCATTTGAAGTTTGTGATTTTATATATATATAATATATAAAAATGGGTTTTCTCGAAAAGGGCACAAATTTCAGAGTTTTCCATTTAAAATTTTTTTGTTTTTCGAAAAATTAATTGAAAAACACTATGTTTTAAATAGAAGTACCATAAGGTTACATTTTGAAAAGTGATGGTTATTGAAAATAAAAAAGTCATCTTTTCAAAATTCATAATTTTTTTCGGTCTGGTAAAAAAATTTGAAAAAATTCTGAGAAGCGTTTCTCATGGGGTAAAAAAAGACGGAAAACTCTTGACCAGATTGAAAGGAGTCAGGTTAAAAAGTGGTCGATTTGGCATCAAATACCCTATATATACTCAACATATTATGGATAAGCCGTACATATTCTATATAGTATATAGAATATAATATTATAGATTGTAATAAAGGAAAATGTCAAAAATGAACACAGGAAAAAAGTATGAAAAAGTACTAGTATTCTCATCTAATGAAAATATTGGTCTTCAAGATATAAATCATTTTTAATCGATTTCATTATGAATCTAAATGGTTTTTCATAATATCTACCAAATTAATTAATGACATATAGATTATGAAAAATGCTAGGTCGAGTTTTCTGCAAGAAGAGGATCGTTTGTGTAGATATTTAATACAAAAAAATACAGTATCAATTGTACTACATTACAAGTGAGATGCACACCAAAGGCGCAGATATTAGTTTTAATTATATTGAATATTATTCACTCACTCATCATTTCTGTATACATATTCATGTACTTCTGGAGCGATAAAGGACTTGTTCAGGACTACCTAACGATCTATAATGATAGCGCCGTATCCCCCTATCTACACTCTCATCGACTAATGCACTCTTTTAAATAACAAAGGTCTAGCCGTGTGTGAATGTGAAAACTTGCTATTGCAATGATAATTATTGGTGGCCTATACTAGAAATTGACCGAACTTACTTGATATTGCGACAAAAAGAAAAAACTGCCGATGTTTGTCTAGAACGTTCGATAAAAAAGTGATAATGACTATTAAGTGGATGATATGGTTTAAGCAAAATTATGTCGAGTTAATGTTGTATAACTTTGCGGGAGGGGTTATTTGAGCTTAGCCGCACAAAATCTCTCAAAGTTAAAGTGAAAGTTTAAGCTGTTCTAATGATGCATTGATCGCAGGCTTGGCTTGGACTAGATGTTCTAGACAATGTTGATAAAGAGCACCCTATAAAAATTCTATCTGCACCGTTTAACACCATTAACCATTGTTTTCCCAGTGTTTCAATACGGTGACACCCAGTACGTCCTTACAATTGCCACTTTTATTGTCATAATTCATAATTATAGTCTTTCATGAATATTCTATCCAATGTCAGGAGTACAGAATTATTCTGCAATAAAAATTATCCCGGAATTCATTACCTTTTTTTATTGATTAATTCTTGAGTAATGAATGCCTAAAATCAGATAATTAAAGAACAATTAATGCAATTTCACTTCAATGTTATTCACTATTCAAAGATATCTGGAGCGATTAGAAATATTCCTAATAAAATTACAAAAAAAATTTCTTTTTTTCCAATACAAGCTGTTCCAAATGAATTCCTTTTTTTTTGAAATTCAAATGATCTAAACTGATTCGAATACATTTGTGCTTACACCTCAATAACGAGATCTAATGAACTAATTCCCGGTGTCCTCAATGAATGCTACATTTTTATTACCCAGGATTTCACGAAGGTAAATAATGAAAAACAAAAAATCAATAAATTAAAAAAAATGCCTGATAACGAATAACTAGACCTCGTTAAATCGTATATTATTTATAATCTTCAATATTTGTATAAAAATTCTATAAAAATGAATATTATTAATCGACCTGTTTGTGGTGTGTCACCCTGATTTTTTATGTGAGCCAGATGCTTTCTCTTTTTTTCCTTATTGGATGACCAGTTTTCATTGAACTTTTTTTCATGTATATTTCATTATTTAAGTTCACTGCATCGTTTTCTATCCTCTGTGGCATTCTTTGTGCTAATGAGTATTTTTGGTGATGATACGATGACGATTGCAAGCATCGTATGCTGATAAAATATTTCCATCGATTAGCATGAAAGCGAAAATGTTCATTAATTGAATAATAATCTCAGGAACCAACAGATCTGACAAAAAAAAATCCTCCAGAAATTATTTATAAGAAAAACACATGAGCAGTATATGTCCCGTTCAAATCATTCATAGTTGACTATATAAAGATAGTCTGTATTCAATAATATTTAATTATGCGAGACTCTATTTTCGTATTTTCTTTGAATATAGCTCAAGAGGGAAATGATTCTACAATTGATAATTTCTTTGAAAAAATGCCGTTTTATGTGGGCAAAACACCAAAAATACTCGAGAATCTTTAGATAATTTTGCGAAATACTTTGAGCCAGTGGGTACATATTTAAAATAACTTTGGTGATATAGGTTCACTCATTCTACACGGGTCCCGTGATGCCGACAAATGGCACTCGGAGAATGTCGGCTGGTACTGGTATGCAGACCATTGGAACACGGCTCACAGGTCAATCACAGGGTTATGGGTATTCCCAACATACTCCAAGTGGACGAATCATGCCGAGAAGTGGATCAGATCAGCATTTACCAAGAGTGGATTATACAAGTATCACAACGCCTGCGCGGCACACACTTCTCAGATCAAGTTTGAAAACAGGTTAGTTCATTTTTTATCTTTCAATTGATGAAAATATCTTTAAAAAATTAGGGGTCAATCCGATAGAAATTGGAATTTATCTTGCGAGCTTTATATGTTGGAAGCATTACAAAGAAATTAACGTTTGGCAATTGCATTAGTTGGCGTGAGAAATTTAATATTCTGATTCAAAAATTTGAATGTTTTGGAACAGAGCAGTTATTTGTTTCTTAAAGCGTACTAAACTCGTCGTAAACTTATGAAGATATGATTGGGGCGTAGTCCACATGTCTTTTTGGGGAGAAGAAGACGTAGACCCAATTCGTTGAGAATACTAGAAGCTAGTTGCTCGTTGATTTTGAATATCTTTAAGGTTGTTGTCGCGAGAGAGTCAGGCTTAGAATTTACTACGCTCCGGGTTGATCTTCCGCTAAGCAGAGAATACGAGTTAGAATATAAACTTTTGCGGGTGTACAGTTCCACTCGACTCACGCACACAAGAATCTACCATGCATGGATACATGTACACACAGTTAACGCTAAATCGTGCCGATCGTGGCAACCGCGCGCAGCGTGTCTCTGTTTTCATGTCTCTCTCTTTCTCACTCAATGTATTTGTCATTGACTATTCCAAATAGATTCGCGCTACGCGAGCAAACAGCGTTGTTGTCGCGTCGCGCGCAACAAACCCATGCGCTCCGCCCACTGGGAGAAATAATGCTACTTTGAAAATTTATTACTCTACTACGAAACTGACGATCACTTTCTTTTTTCTTCAGTATATTGGTGGTCACTATTTCTACGCTCTGTGTCAATTTCATCAAAAAATGTCGAGTGGTTTTTTTTTTTAATAAAAACGGTGAAATGTATTTGAACCCATGTTAATTCAAAAAATCATACCTCAGCTCAGAAACTGACGATTGGTGTTTTATTGTGCTCATTTCGGAGGGAATTTTAAAGCTATCTATAGCCAATATTTTAAAAAAATCTGTCGAAAAACGGGTTTACACGACAACAACCTTAAGAATCTGATAACTCTGGTTTACACAATTTGGCCTTTCTCGTCGTAGGAACTATTTGTTACTCGAATCTCCTTGTTATTGAATGTAGAATCGTCCTCAGGTGAAGTACTGTTGCTACGTCAGTGAGGTTGTCCCTGCATTTTGGCTTTTTTTTTGTTAATTCTCGAATTTGCAGCGGTGAATTTTTTAGTGAAAGATTGTTCTCGGAAAGGAAAAAATACTTATCTGTAACGAACTTAACGTTTAGAAAATTCTTTTCACCTATGTTAATCTTGTGGTGCTCATTGCTCAGTGTCCAGTGCACAAATTTTTAAAGATTAGAGCATAAGTTCAACGCGTCCACAAATTAATAATTTTCTTTCCCTTTTCTAATCAATTTATCTTTCTGGAATTTCACGTCTCAAAATTCTTCAAATTTTCCAAAATTGACTTTTCTTTTAAAACCCTCAATCCCCGTAGTTTCCCAGAATTTCTCGAGTCCTCCGTTTCCTTGTTTCGTCCTAGTCCCTGGTGTGGAGTATCTCCATGGGTTCTCCATAGACCTCTAGGATTCGTTTACAAGTGATTCTAAGGATAGACCTCTAGGATCTGTTTACAAGTGATTCTAAGGATAGACCTCTAGGATCTGTCCGTAAATACTAACGTCGATAGTGAGTCGGTAAGCTACGACTTGCGCTACTGTTACCTTTTTCATCTACTCTGTAGCAATCCTTGACTTGTAAACAGCCTGTTGATTACGTTCGCCCTCTGTTCGTGATGGCGGAAGACTTGGTGGCTGTTCCGTAATTCGCCACTATCTCTCTCTCTCCTCGTGTTGCCCTTCTCCCACTACAACAATCTCCCCTGGTTTTTTTCGAACCTCTGGATTTCAACTAAAAAATTACTGTTTACGCTCAGATAGAAGGCTTTCCTTGGCTAGTTTCCTTGTCACTTTTGAGATGATGCTACGTTTCCCCCTATTGTCGGAGTCAGTGACAAACTTATGGAATTGATAGAAAGATCTTTCTAATTGCCTAAGGCCTGCTTTATAAGTACCTATAAAACTAAAATAAGAGATAGTAAGCAAAAATGAAACCTATATCAGCCCCAGGCAGAATTTTGAAGTCACTGTAGAGAATCTTGTTTTTCTTGCGGTACCCACTTATCAATAGACTTTTGGTGTTTTGTGGGGGCCACCGACAGCCCCACTCACTTTCTTTTTGGATGAACCATAACCTCGGTGCCAATTCTGTAATTTGCTTGTTAGCGTCGGCTTTTTAATTGTAAAAATGGACTATTGCAAATTTTTGTAGAATGTTAGAACTTATTGCCATTTTACACAAACTTATACGGATATGCGGAAAACAATATATTTTAGAGTCAATCTAACCTACCGTAGTGTTTTAACCTCAATAGATCGCCATTTTGAGGCAAGCGAGCATGACGCAACGAAACTCACACAACCCACTCGCTAAATGAATGATATTACGTTTCCGAAAAAATTGTTATCATCAAACTAATAAAGATACTGATCAGTTATATTTTCGTTACGTCGGTATAATTTGATGTACACCACATGACTCATAGTTTCTGAGTGATATAAGCCCGGTCTCCTTCCACCAAACGATTAGTCTCAGTCAACCCCACTACACTGTCTTTGCCCCACGTGTACGTAGCTCAAATGATAAATTCTAATAAAACTTTTTCACATTGAACGTATTTTTTTCAATTTATATTTTTTACTTTTCCACTTTTCATTATTGTTCCTCCACCGCTAACTTCTAAGCTTGATGATGATATGACTTTTCTCCCCGGCAGGAGCAAAGTATACACTTTCCTCCCGTTACACGAGAGGGAATTCTGACTTAGCTCCTACGCCGAGGAGAAAAATGATGTACTCCCCACGGCAAGTAAAATAAAGGAGCTTAGCCACGTACTTACCAATTCTGCCCGTAAGCAAATCTTCTTTGCTTTACCACCGCCATTGACTAAGTTGTCTTGCGGCCGTTACTCCTCTATCGGGACCGGTAAAAATGGATCGGGGAGGGAGATTTGAATTGTAGTAAGTGTAGGGTTTTAAACTATTTCGTTGATGAATTTAAGGTAGGAATTTTTATAGGTGGGAGCGGTCAGGAGTTTGACAAGGTTGTCGGGTTCTCTGTGGAGTTTATTTGGAGCTTTGACAAGCACCGTAATTTCCCTTACATACAAAGGACAGTACCAGAGCACGTGAGCGAGTGATTCAGTTCAGCTGCAAGACCAGAGTAGGGAGTTAAGAATATTCTTCCTGTCTAGGCTTTGGTTTAAATTAAAGTGATTCGATCTTAGTCTGGAGATGATGGATATCCGGAGTCCTCCTATGTCTAATTTTTGAAACCATGGTGGGTGCCAGCTGGTGTAGTATTTTTGTAAGTATTGGCTTGTCAGTCAACTGATTCGTTCCCAGAGATGCCTATGTGGAAGGGGATCCATCAAAATAAAACCTCCATGTCATTGATAGATAGGAGTGACCAGAGTTCGAGGATTTGATAGATGATTTGGGAGGTGAATTTGAGATAGAAGTTGGTGAGTGCTAAAAGGACGCTCTGGGAGCCCGATAACATTAGGATTTTTTGTATATTGCGCTGTCTGACTTCTTCCACGACATTGAGGATTGCGAGGGCTCCAGTGCTGAAGATTGAAGCGTATGATAATATTTGTCACTTTATTTCGGCGTTGAGCGAGGCGATGAATGCTGCGGAACCAACGAATGAACCGTTGTGGGTTTTGGATCCGTCTGTGAAAATTTGAGTATGTAGGTTAAGATTTTCGGAGCGAAATTCGGCTAGCAGTGCCGTGTAAGCATTACTGGGTCGATTTTTTACCTATGGAGATATTAATTGGAGGTGTGGGGTTGATGAGGCTGAATGGGAATTAGTATGGGACTGGCTGAATGTAAGTATGAATTTTGACGGTTCGAATATGGTGTATGTTTGTATTCTTTTTTTCTAAGACGCGGTGGAGGATTAGAAGTTTTTGAAGGAAAGGATGCTGAGAGATGAAGAATGAGCGCATTATGTAGCGGTCAAAAAGTTGAGAGATTCTATGTGAGAGAAGGGGTTCTGAAGCTTCTGTCAATATGACATTTGCGGGGGTGGAGTTGCGATAACCGATTGCGAGTCTTGTTGCAGTGCACTGAAGCTTGTTTAGTTTTCCAAAATCACTGTAATTGAAGTCGTGTGGCAAGTGGCTTCTGGATTTGCTATAAGTACAGAGGAGTCCACCGTAGAAAATGAGGAGGATGCGGGGATCAGCATCGTAGTCAGTGTTTCTCAGATTTCATCAGAGAGATGATTTTGGTTCCTTTGTGGGTTACCGATTTTATATGGTTACAGAAGCTAAGCCTACAGTCGAGGTTGATGTCAAGGAATTGAGTGGATTCCTCAGCAACGACTGCGGAGTTTTTAATGCTTATGGAGTGTTCAAGGGGGTTGAAGTGTTTTTTGGAGAAGATTATGAGGTGGAATTTTTCAAGGAAGATTTCTAGACGCTTTGTATTCAGAAATTCTGATATTCTGTTAACTGCCTTTTCTACTGGAGATAAGGAGAGTTCGAAGCTGCGGTTACGGAGGTAACCTGAGCATAATTTATTGATTATTATCTAGACGATTTTATCGAGTCCCGAAGAATTCTTTGTCAAAAAACGGATTAGATTCAAAAGGTATGATAGGGGGTAAGGAGGAGTGGTACTTTGAGAGAAGATTCGGGCAGAAGTCGGCTATGAACTCTCTCACATTTGCTGTAGACTCGTTAGCTTGTTTGGGTAGTTGGTTGTGACGATTTTTAGACCATTTGATTTGGTTCCAAACTATGTTAATGGGGTTGTTTCTATCTAGCACGGAGTTAGCCCATTCCTTTATTTTTTCCTTTCCGATTGTAAGTTTAGTAAGAGCTGATTGTTTTTTCATGGAGATGTAGTTTTCTTCAGTAAAGAATTTTCTAAATGCAGTAGTGAATTTTCTTCTCAGAGCTACAGTTTTTGAGCTACCTGCTCATTCCGCCAGGGAGCTGGTGGGTAGATTTTTCTCGGATTTTTCAGGTTTTTTGTGTGTGGAGGGTTTGGGTTTTCACTCTGATGAGTCAGGAACGGCTTCCATAATTTTGATGATAAACGACTTTTACACTTGGTTTGATGATTTACTAAATTTTAGTCAGTTCAATCACTAGTCACTTTGATATGGTGGCGGCATTTTCTAACGCAGGAAAAGTAATGGAAAATTGAAATTTGCATATATCACAAATGGAATGAATTATTCCAAATAATAATTACTAACTGAAATATTAATCTATTGTTTATTAGCACATAACTATGCTTAAATCTATGTAGAGAATCGTCCAGGATTTTCGCCTTCTTTTATATATGATCTTGCAGGTGCATCTACAATTATTGCAAAAATTTTAAAGTGAATCATTTTATTGTTCACTAGCAATCCCTATCGGCTCAATTTTGTCGACTCATTAACAAAGTCCTCCTAAAAATCTCGCAAATCTCGATCGGTCGAGTAGTTTTCTAAATATCGGTAGTTATTCCTGAAAAGTGTTTTGCTAGTATCTGAGAAATCATACGATTTCCTTTTGTTTCTCTTGAGATGTTCGTCTCAATGAGCTTTACTAATATACATGTGGTCCTACAAAATTTTCGAGATATCTCAATTTGTATGTTTTGCTAAGAAATTTGTTGTGCTGGCTCTCTGATTTAATAAAAAACAACCTATCAACTTGAAATTTGGCAGAAAGTTTCCTCCTATGGCCACAATGTTTCGTATTGCAGATGGGCTACATTGCATAATTCGTTCAGGAAATATTCAAACTTTGTATCTGAAACGATTTTCTCAAATATCTCCAAAATAACTCATCCGATTTCATTTTTCATTTTTCCAAAATATTGATGACGTTGTTACCTATCTAGATCAATCAAAGAGATGTACACGTTGGGAGAAGAATATGAACAATTTCCGTTCTCCTGTTTTTTGAAAAAATCGTTGCCGGAATAGCTTCCGATCCATTCAGAAGCTTATTACCAATTGTATTGGTAGGAATGCTGAATGAGAAGAAAAAACTAATGCATACTGTAATCGTTAAATATTTTATGGGCAGTAGGCTCGACCAACTGCTTGTTTTTTCTCAATGTATGTTTTTTTCTCAGCAAGCGAATTTGGCATGTTTCAGGTTCTTCAGCATTAAGATACAGTACTAGATACAGCGCTCAAACCGATGGTACATCGACAGGGCAGAGAAGTCAAAGTCAATTTGGTACCCTTACAAGGCGTCATCGTCCGTCCCTGGATTATGCATCAGACACAGAAGCAACATGTTCAAGCTCACCAAGATCGGCATACTATTATTATCGTCAAAATCTACGAGATCAACCACCGCATAGTGCAGTATCACATCTAGCAACCCTTTCACGATCCCAGATTGGTCACAGTTCAGCTGGTAAAATGTCTAAATTATTCATTCTGAACTAACAACTCTTTGCATAATTAATGCCGGGAAAAAATTAATTTCTTCAAATTCAAATGAATAGTGAAATTATGTTGTATTAATTTCAAATAAATGATAGAAGTATTTTTTTTTAATCAAGGTCTGAGAACAAATTCACTTCCAAGAAGTGGTAGGGCATTGCCACAGCAGCCTAGTCTTAGGACGGGTCTTAGTACTGTTGCTTCTGGGCTTATTGATCAGGAGGACAGCGATGGCGCATTGTCGGCACCCGAAATGCCTTCTATAAGAAGGGACAGAGGTAACAAAGGAAAATTGAGATGAGTACTATCGACTTTTGTGTTTGCTATTTTTATTTCTAATTTATCCAAATTAACGAATCAGTGAATTGAAGAAAATTAAGCCGCCACAGATTTCATGAGAAGATCTGCATGGTGCATTTAGGACTTTCCGAATTAATTATGCAAAGCTGATTCTGCAGTAGTATTATTAACAAAAGGATCCATCCAGATAAAAATTATGCCTTTTCTTACTACTTCTCGCGATTATTTGTTTGACATTGGATTGAGACATTCTATGTTTACAAACTTAGAAACTTATAAACCACTATCACTAAACGTTGCACCCACTGTTGTGCGGAGAATTTACTTGTGTGATGTTAATGTCCCTGCAGCTTTTTAAATCTACGACAGTCGATAGCAAAAACCGCTGCAATTATAAAACAATTTTTCCTTTCAAATGAATGTATGAATATTTCGGGAGAATTTTTATTTTTCTTTAATTATATATGTATTTTGCGTAATAGATGAATTTCAATCATTTATTTGTAGAGATTTACACTTCAAATGCGATTATTTACAAATTACCTACAGCAGCCATATTCGGACAGTTATCCATCGAAATGTTTAAAACCTCAAATTTCATTATTTGCACACTTAAGTCGATGTTAGAGCCTTTTATATTTTATTATTAAATATTAAGGATAGTCGGGCGAAATGGAGAGAACTAAAAAATGCAATCAGTGCTATGAACCTTTTTGAAGATATTAAGGCCCGGGTGGATTATCTGATAGATAACAATTTAGTTCTCTAATTACTATGATAGAAATAGGTTTACGCGTAAAAAGTCTTACGCACAAAGTTAGCTGAAAGCTCACTCTCGGCAATTTATGTAAAAATTGAATAAATTTAAATTTCAAATAAATACCTTTGACTTTTAGGAAGGATACCCTCATCACCAAGTGTATTCACTTCTGACGAATATCGAGCGTGGTTGAGCCGAACTCCTAGCACCAGTGCACTTTACGAACAGATTAGGGCGACGAATAACAGACCACCGAGATACACGTACAGTGCAGAGAATATTCACGCAGCTGTCAATCAAGTAAGTTTACGAAGTTCGAACTTTATAAATTGAAGAATTTGTCAATTTGTAAAGGCTAAACAAAGCTGAATATTTATGAGGATAGTCAAAGTTTTGGTAATTATTCGGACGATTCACGCCATTTCACCCGGTTCCGGGCAGATGAATCACAGAATCTTAATTAAAAAGATCGACAGTAATTGCCTAGCCTCAATGCAATTTCTATGCATATCGATGGAAATGAAAATCATAAAATCAATCATCTTCAATGAGTCTCTCAGTTGTCTTGGATAACTTAATCTCCTCCTGGACTCCTTTTGTTTCCGTTAACACGATCAGCGAGTGGATAATATTCACTTATAATACAATGAGAGCTTCGAAATCATCGGATATTTCCTTCCAGGGTAAAAAATCACGAGCGTGAAGTGCGAACCGTAAAAGTAAAAAAAAAATTAAAATTGATAGAGTTTTGTCAATAATTTTGACGGAATTGTTGCACTCAACAGTTTCCAATTTATTAAAATTTTGTTTTTATTATTTTCTTTCTTCCGCTTATCAGGCAGATTATGGGACGTACGGTGGATATCGACCTCTTTCAAGTACTCTCGATCGTCTATCAACAAGGTCAGCATCAGCACAACAGGTAAATCTCGCTAATTTGCGTGCTTCCACGGCTATCAGCTCAACGGGTCACCGGCCAGGGTCAGGACCGAGACCAGCATCAGTTGCTTCCAGTGCTAGATCAGCATTAGCTAGTCAAAAGTCATCATTAAGCGCCGCAGCTAGTCAGCGCGCAAGTTCAGTTAGGAGAATCAGAAATTTATTGGAGTTGGAGCAGACGAGGAATATTCCAACACCAACCCCAACGAGAACTCAGGATCAAAGACTGCTAGATATTAATCCTGCAGGTGAATCACTTCAGCTCAGTGGTAATGATTAATTTCAGTAGTTCCTTTAATAGTGTAAGATGGTAACTTTACAGCCACATGATAAAAAGTGCCTTTTAATTGGAAGGATGAATTTTCAAAGAATAGTCTTTTTTTGCCTGTATTTCCGAGTAATTCGATGAAAGTTATTATTTAGTAAACCGATGACGGCATTTAAAAGGATGGTTGGACATTAAATATTAAGGCCCGAGTGGACCATCTATCGAAAGTCATCTTTTCTTAGAATTTGATCTTGTTAAACTGTGTGCTGAGGGAACCACTTGAATAGTTATAATAAGATAACGAAAAAAAAAGTAAAAATTAGTGAAGAGCCCTAGATTGCCATAGACACTGCTATAGACGAATGCTAAGCGGTGTATTTAAAAAAATTTTTTTGTAAACTGGGTAGATCCGTTTCAATCCATATCGCCATTTAGCGCCCTTCAATCATTTTTCCGCTTTTTTCGTTATCTTTTTATAACTATTCGAGTGGCTTCCGCGATACAAATTTGATCCCAAAATTTAATATATTTTCGGCTAACAAGATCAAATTCAAACAAAAGATGACGTTCGATAGATGGTCCACCCTGGCCTTAAATGAAATAGTTTTAGTTTTGTTGTTGATTTTGTTACGGGTAATCGGGTGCGACACAGGGAAAAAAATGCAGTCAATACTATGAGCATTCTTCAATGCACTGATCAATTCATTAAGCAAGGATTTGTAAAATTTCAAATAATCTAGGAGCCGAAGCATATTAGAAAATCTTAAACTTACTAGTTATATATGAGTTATAATGAGTCATTAATAGGCTCTGTATTCTTCACGCTTTAATCTTATGGATGAACACTAATTTCTAATTTTTGTCCGCTATTACTCTGCTCCCAGGCTATGTGAAATTTTCCATATCGCGGTTTGAAAATTTATCAATGTATTAAAAAATTTCCATAACATTGGCTCTATTTTTTACATCCTCTCTCCTTGGTCAGATTATCTTTAAGGCCCGGAGGGAGTTGCTGCGAGTCCTCTCACTTTGGATCATCCTTCCTTGCTTGCAGCATGGTTATTGGAGGATGCGGCTCAACATGGGCACATTCACATTCCTCTCATTTTGCGAAAAACTCAAAAAATCGAAACACCACGGCATTGTAGGAATTTATTTTCTATTCCCGTTACCTTTCTCCAACGGCTATAATATATTTAATAATTGACTCAATAATTGGAGGTGAGGGCGGTGCTAATCACCATTCGTATTAACACTTTAATGGTGAGGTGGGTGATGTTCGTTAATTGTCATGAGTATTTCATCCATCGCATTATGATACTCAATGGTATGTTTAAATAAGTACTCACAAAGATATCCATGATGATGGTCCGTTATACTGCACTTGCCCAGTTCACACAAATATCCTGGAGATCAGCAAGATGTATCTTCACCCGTAATCTCGATTACATGAGAAGTAAAGGACAACCACTACTGAAAGACGTGTTGGGGGGGGGGGGGGGTGTAGGGTAGAAGACATTAGGCTACCCCATCCTGGTATCTCTTTGGGTAGTAATTGACCGCAGACGCGTTTTTCCGACTATAACTTCTAGTCTGAATCTACTAAATAGTTCTAAATCCACTAAACAAACTAACTAACTAACTAACTGTTACTAGTGGCGATCTTCTACCTCACGATTTCTCAGATAACGCGGCTGAAAAATTATGGCCTCAGATGTGACTATTGTGACTATTGTGTTTTTGTAGTACCTATGTTTACGTTTAAAGATATATTAATTCCGGATAGATTGAAGGGACGTACTTATTGCCAATTCTTCAAGTCTTCTTTCGGGACTAAAGACAAATCAGATATGAAGTTATTCCTTAGTTTCCAGAAATACTCATCAATTATCTTTTATTGTAGCAACGATACAATGGCAGTAGATAAAATTCAGTAACAATATATTTTCCCAGCTCCTGCGCCTGATGATAACAAAAATTTTGTTAAAGCCACGCCGTGGAAAACAGATCAATCTTCCCCACATGCTTGCCATCCTCGCTTTCGGCACGGCGTCAATCAGGCGTCGGCTAGGCGTTGATATTGTGGTTGTTTTCCACTTGAGGAATTCGAAGTTGCTACCACTACCCCACTGTTGTCCTCAGCAAAGTTAACGGTGCCTCCTTCTTGCCCACATATCACAGCGGCTAAACTACTGCTCCTATACCTTCATGGTTGATGGGCTAGAGGTACTTACCCAACGCATCTAGTATGTAGTGGGGATGGTAGGATAAAGGCTCGTCTGCTGGCTTCTTTTTTCATTGGAAGTGGGACTAATCTATGCTGCTTCCAGATGACTGGAAGGGTATTGATCTTCAGGCATTGTTTCTTTTTGTCCTAGAAAAATATTGCCATTGCGTGAATGACCTTTTTTTACAAAAATATTCAGGATCCTGTCTAGAGCAGCCTTCCAGCATGAGCTTCCATCGTAGTGTTATTGATCGATCTTGACGAGGAGATGATTGTTGATCTATCCATCGCCAGCTTCCATCGTAGTTTTCCACGAAGAGGTCTCAAGCGACCTCCGAGAAACAGGCAATGGTGTAGGCGAAATGTTAAAGAGTCGAACTGGGAAGGGCATGGTGGTAACGAGAGATTTTCAATGTTCTTCAGGGGTGGAATGACTTAAGAAGAGGTAACGATTGACTTAAGCATTTGCATCAGGTATTAATTCTTGACAAGTTTTCTGCGGTTATATATTGTCATTTAGAATCTTTGTCTTCCCGAATAATGATAACTGAAAGAAATGAATCTTTTGAAAATAGTTATGGCCATCAACTGGAATCAGGCTAATTATGAGGATGCAAATACTTGTTTACAGTATTTACTCATGAAAGGGAGCAAGTCGGTTCACATTCACAAATCTTGGTTACTCTTGGTACCATGAGATGATTTATGAATACGATTCGAATTTGTTGGAGTCTTGTGGGTTAAGACGAGGAAAGATCGACTTATCTATAAGAATATCCATGATTTCATTCTGCATGTTCTGGAATTCCCTCCTCATTGAGTTCTCACTTACTTGGTTGATGGCGGCTTGAATGTAATTCTGGAGAATCATCATCATATTTGTCATCATGCCCGAGTTCTTAGTTCAATAATCGAGGATTTTCAGATTATTTGATTCGACAACTGAATCATTGACGAAGTCTCTCGTTTCCGATCGATTCTCCGTCTCAAGGTTCTCCTGTTGTTGTTGGAAAAAAATCGCCAACTCAATTTCCATACCTGCGATGGCAAGTCGGATCTCCTCTTGGATCCCCAGCTGTATGCCAGCGGTATCAAGGACATCTAGGAATGTCTGATTCCTCATCCTGCGAGTGGTTTTGGAGTTGAAATCTCCGACGTTGGAAGTATCCATTTCCATCGCAATAGAATGTAAAATTCACTCGTGACCACTCCTGATACCATTGGAAAATCAGATTCGGATAGTAATTAAGTAGATTTATTAGAAGTGGACGTAAACGAATTAAAAGAATTGATCGAAGTGAAGTGACCTGTCAATGACTCAAGAAAAGATCAAAGGTAGAATAATAAGAAGAGGCGATCGTGTTTGAACTTAGCTTAAAAGGAGAAAGGAACAAATACGCAACAATATATTTTTTCTATTTTTTATGATATAGTGTCCTCTGTACATTAGTACTCGCTTGCACACGTCTTCGTGGTTTCTATCTGCGTTAGTCATCAAATGAATTTACAGACACGTGTGAGCTGATCCTTTAAAAGTCCAGAGGATTGGCGCTCTTATTTAACACAGGGTCCTCCGTTACAACTGTTTTTCACTATGCTCCTACGCATTTAATGAATATTATCTCGATCGAGGTTTCATTTGAGTATAAATTCTTCATTCGTTTGTTCTTCGGTATTTAATTTCATTACGTGGTCCCTAAATATATCACTGTCCGACTAGCCTTGGCACAATGATGGCCAATGATAATCATGATACGTTACCGTGACATGAAGGTGAACCCAGTGTCAACCTCTAGCTGAGTCCAACCTCAATTCGAGATTAATCCCCCTTTACATTAAAGTCAAGCTCATCGTCGAGCTAAGGGTGACTTATTATGAAGCTAAGGTTTATCCACGAACCAACTCATGCAGACTATATTTTTGCTACATTTTTTTCTGAAATGAACAAAAATCTGTTGACTTCAAGTTTCACTCTACTTTCACACTACAAATACAAAATTAAATAGAGAGAAATTTATAAGAGATTATTAACCCCCTAAGTAACAACTAAAATTATATTTATGGGATGGAACCTTTTTCGCAATTTTGATGATGAATATCTCAAAAATGAGAGTGTAGCAAGCCTGAAAATTGAGGCCGTCGTTTTCCAATATATGCAAGAACAGATGCATACCTACAAAAGACAACCGCTTATAGACAATACAAATTGTGCATGTTATATGGTTAGTTTCATGCCTTGGTAAAAAATTGACAGATTATAAATTCGATGCCTTAGACTTATGTTTGATGATTAATTTTACAGAGTTCCTCAAGTATAAGATAGAGAAACCACCGACTGTTGGGACACCTAGCTCAACAAGTTCAATATTGAGTTCTCTCGGTGAAACTGCTGGTAGTGATTTCTCAAGTGGTATCAGCGGTTTACTTTGGGTCCATTTACTCGCTGGTCGTGGTTTACGTTCCACGACATCTTCCTCGGCGGCCACAACGCCTTCCACACCATCTGGTCAGCCTAGTTTGGGTAAGATTTCCTCTATTTTACTTTTCACTAATGAATGAACTGAATATTTTCAAACCTGATTCGACGGTCTTAGCTAAGTCTCATATTTTTGGAAAAATTTTAGGCTTTATGTGTCCATGTGAAAAAGTGACATTTCAGATATATTTGTCGAGAAATGATATTAAAGATATAAAGATATCAACTGTAATGATTTATCGACGTTTAGTTAATATTCTGGTCATTACACGCGTTCATGTGGCTGGTCGATTATAATGACCAACGATCAAACATATGCAAATTTAACGCACGAAGTGTATCATTATTTATTATTTGTATTAAAACTCCGGGAACGGTCAGCAGCTGATCCAATTCTTAAAGATGTGTTTAGGGCCCCAGCCAATTTTTAGCAACGCAATCCACGCAACATTTCAACAAACCAACCAATCGCAATCATTGCAACTTACGCAACGTTTCAACAAATATTTTTCGTTGTTTAGAGTAATTCGTAATGCATGGTGGAGAAAGAATTTTTTTTAATAAAAATTATCAGAGTTCGATATAGCCGTAAGAAAATTTAAAAGTCACTCGAATGCTATACATGAAATGATAGATTTTGTCAATGCTATATATCAGAATGTCTGATTTTGGTTCCGGTGATTGAAATGGATAACTCTTTAATAGTAGCATGCATATAGATTTGGATACGTTTCGATATGTATTAATCCATGATATCGAAATCCATATGCATGCTACTATTAAAGAGTTATCCACGTTTTTAAATAGGATAACTAATTCTTGCTTCGTGAATGTTTCTGTGTCCAACAGCATTTTCTTAGAACCAGTTAAAAGTTATTTTTGCAGCATCACTGATTACTTCGTTATCGATGGATTGTATAATCATGAAGTGCTCATATACAATTTGCTTATGTGCTATTTGTTCATCTTCGCACTGTATCTCCTTAAGTGACCTGAATAATATATTGTTATTTCGTGCGTGCGAACTAATTGGAAAAGTTTAGATTTGACAATCTGTAGTTGCTTCCTGGAACTGGCCAATGTCCCTTTTGCTCCGCTCTCTAGGTGTGAAACTCTTTTGTTAATTTCCTTGGCATCTTAAGCATCCATAGTCCCAAGTAGTAACTTGGCTACGGAACCTAGACCGTAAATGAGTTGTGAGTGGCATCTGTTATTTTCGTAAAACTGGTGATCCATCCCTCCACGATGAGATCAAAGCTATGGCCCCATGAGCCGGCTCGGAAGCAAAAAAGTTTTACGCAGTTTCAATGTTCTTGAAGTTGATTAGCTCTTGCTTGCCATGACGAGAAGTCCGTAGTTGCAGCCATGGACCAAGCTTGGTTACTCGGATGTAATTTCCCAATTGGTTCAAAATAAATTCTAGGGTCTGGACAAACTTTTCAATTATATGTCTCTCCCCCCGTACTATAATCACCATGCTTTCTAGCATGAGCAGCTGGAGAATAATTGCAAATTTAAATGGTGTGATAACACGCAAGGTTTTTGAACTTGAGTTTTTACGTGTCAGTTCTCCATTGATCTGAGATACTCGAGGCCCCTCGGTAGTTCTCCTGGTGAGATACGTTGATTTAGACAAAATTTTGCTTCAGTCGATTTTGAAGCTGACAGCTGAATTTCTTTAATCTTTTTTTATGAGTCATGTCTTTGCCCCTGAATTTGCTGGAAATAACGTAGGCTCTTTCAATTTTTCTCCTGTTAGCAAAATGATTTAATTTCTGCAGGTGGTGCTGGTGGTATCGTACGTCCTTTACTGAATTTTGAAGCTTTCCCTTTTTTTTCGAAGGTTTGACTTTCATGATTTCAGAAGCTAAGGAAGCTAAGGCTTCCTTTTTCTTCCTTTTTTCAGTTTTCTTTTTCAAATTTTCATTCAAATTATTTTGCTTAATATATGAATTATCTGTTTTAATCAATGCTGGTGGAATTTTTGGTGACTAGCGATTTCCAATCGTTTTTCCAGTTTTCAACAATCAGTGGCCTCATGTCCTGAATATCGGCAATATTTATACACTGTTCCAAAAGCATTGACGCTGCATCGTTCGGATACAACTGGTAATGAACTACGTGGCACGTGTGAACTGCGACAATCTTGTTGCGGCCTACGGGCGGCTGGACGATCGGTTATTTTCTCAAGAGGGTGACCCCCAAAACTGAATTGACCGCGACCAGTTACGTCTAAACGGAGGCCAAAGTTAAATGGGCTCGTATTGTGTGGGATAAAACACTGAAGTGTACCATGCTAGGTTACGCAGGAATTCTGATTAGTGAGAGAATCGCGCAGAGATAGAGAGGAAAACTTTCTATTGATTAATTTAGGACTATTTATTAGGGTACTAAAATACAGGATTGTTACAGCAATCCAAGATAAAACCGCTCAATTTTGATGGGAGAGATAGGTAACACTGAGGTGAAGGAAGGATTACAATTGATTCAAGACTTACAGTTGATGATAAACAGGGAAGTAGAAGGTGTGCACGATCACTCAGTCGCGCTGCGGTGGACTCGGCG